>NC_056726.1:684417494-684504994 GCF_019279795.1 Protopterus annectens | reverse complement strand
CTCTGTACTTACCCTGACTAACTATCTCCTGTATTCCTACATTCAAGGATACTTTATGCTGATAGCCCATGAACTGTGTATGTTTTAAAATGTCAGACATTATGTCATTGTTCATGTCAATTTTGTGTATTTTCTAATGAATGCAATGCTTGTATCTTACGTGTATAAATGTAATGTATAGTCTATGACCATTGTTGGAGCTTTTCTCCCCAGGCCTCTGCTGAAAATTGACATATATTCAGTTGGACTAGCCCTGTCAACAAATGTAAAATAAAATAAAATAAATAAATAAAATGAATAATGCCACACTCTTAAAAGTTCCATTTAGAAATATGACTGGATTTTCAAGTCTGGGTTTACTTTTGCTGTTTTTTTCCATTTCCAGCTTATTTATCTTCTCATTTCTTAACGTTTAATTTACTTTGGCTGATGAGTTACACAACCGCAAACATGACACAGCATAAAGTAACATCATGAACACAACAGGGTTTATTACTTGTTTACTGAATGTTTATTCATTATAAAGAAATGAAAGTCAACACACATCTGTGTTTAAAGAACATTCTTTGCTTAACAATAAAAGTAATACCAGTTATCACATTCTTCTTTATCTGTTCCACCACTTCAACAAATGAGGATTGGTAACAAACCAATCTGTCCAGGGACATCTTCACCTGTGGGTCTAGGTAGATGTAGTAATGGGAATTAAGTGGGCAGGGAAAGGAAGCTGGTTGTGGGGAAGGAAAAGGTTAAATGGGAACGTAGGAGGATTGGGAGGAAATGAAGCAAGTGTAGGGTAGGGCTTAATGGGTTTTATGAGAGTGTAACTGGGTAAGGAATCACATTTTGGCATGAACTTGCTACCCGCCCTCCCTGCCTGTTTTTTGGAACATTAGGGATTGTGTGAACCTACCTGCCCTCCCTGCTTGTTTTTTGGAACATTAGGCATTGTGTGAACTTGCTACCTGCCCTCCCTGCCTGTTTTCTTGGAAGATTAGGGATTGTGTGGTTGTTATAAGTTTGGGAGGCAGAGAAAAAGGACAGGCTTGTCTCTCTTCTCTTCCCTCTCTGGTGTTGTGTCTGTTCATTTCTATGAGTTGGGAAATATAAGTGAGCAGATGGATGCTGCTTGATAATTAAATGTAAACGAGTGGAGGTAAGGGTGCTGCCTATTTAGTTGGGTGGTTAAATAAGTGGGAAATGAAATTGAGCAGTGTTACACTGCTTGATAAGTAAAAGTAAGCAAGCAGAGGTAAGAGTGCTGCTTATTTGGTTGGATGGTGAATTCAATAAGTGAATAGGAAAGTGGGCATTGGGATGCTGCTTGATAAGTCAAATGAGTGAGCAGGGGTAAGGATGCTGCTTATTTGGTCAGAGTGAGCAGGGTCATGCTACCCTAGTTAACGGTTATATGGAGATTTTATGCTGTGATTAAAAAATTAAAATATTAGTTGGTCATTTTTATGGAATTTTAATAAATTTGTCATTTGGTGTGATGTGTGTTTATTGAAGGGGACCTGGACAACTGTTATGTAACAGTTATAGGGCAATACATATGTTGTTTATATGCAGCTAGATCCACACAAACTGAAATTTCATTTGAAAGAAGTTAGGCAGCAATATTTACAAGTTACTCTTTATATTGCAAACAGAGTTACATCTTCTCTGTTGCAAACTTATTGATTCTGCACCTGAATTCTAACCATAAGATTCAGAGCATGAGCTGGTATACAAAGCATATCTCTCAACTGTCCAGGTTTTTCAGAATGCCCAGATCTTTTGCCTCATATTTTTGGTCCATTCCTTATAAAAGTTGTGTTTTTCTGTCAAATCACTGAATACTGAAATAATGATATACATTTGAGTTTCGGATTTTATATCCTTCAGAAAATGATTGCTAGCATGAATCCGGTTGTTTTAACAAATTTCTAAGTTTATAAGAGCAATATTTAACTCATTCATTTCAATGGAGCTTAGGAAGTTTGCACTGTACTTCCAATGGGCAGAGCCTAAGCCTTTTGACAGAATCAAATTATGTCATTGCATTTCAAACAAATCTTCATATCTCTGGAACCATAGGGGTTATAAATGAAGTATAAATGGCAAACTCCTCACCACAAACTGTTTTTATAGTGGTAGTATTCCTCAGGACCTAGGTCTTAAACCAAATTTTATAAGTCACAGTAAATGCAGTAACTTTTATGTTTGTAATATTTTGTAAACAACTTACAATATCTCAGTAACCATTCAAGTTACACACATACTGTCAGCAGCATTTTATTCATCTAGCTTAGAGCTTTCATATGAGGCTAATGAGTTATGTAAGTGCTACTTGGTTGTTGAGGTATTTAGAAAAATGTGAACATTATATCTATATAAATTAGCAATTAATATCTTTCCTGCATTAGACAAAGGTCAAATATTAATGCAGTTGTGCTTGCCATTGTGTAAGCTTTAAAGATGAAATAATTTAAAACCTTGTACATACAATGCTTTTGGAATTATTGATGCAGATATGAACAAGCAATACTTGATGCCTAGAGGCGTCAGTAGGAGGTAACTGCAGATGCACCTGGAGGCATCACGCTGTCCCTATTTGTAGGCCTTTGCCTCCCCATTATTTTAGGCTTTGTCCAGATTTCATGCACTAAGATGATGAGAGCAATGATACAAAGTGAGTGCTTTTCTTGTTTTGCAGAAAAAGTAATTATTCTTGGAATCTTGTTGCAAGCTCCCAATAATTTGTTAAAACAGTCATGTCAACAGTATGAGCAATTTAACACATGTTTTCAAATGTCACAAAGAAATGGATCACAGATAGTCAAGTTAAAGATAAGTACATTTGTGTATTGGCCTACTGCAGAAGACACAAGAAGACATGAACATGGAAAGCACATTTGCTGTTAGGTAATGTGAAGTTGAGAAGGGTATGCAAGAGAATTTCAAATAAATGAAGGAAGTAATGTCTAGGAAACTATTAACTGCATTTAAACAAATAGCATTGTTTAATGAAAATAACAGATTCCATCTTTTTGTGCATAAACAATTTATAGAATTATTTTCTTTCAATTAGCAGTGGATGGCTCCCAAGGAATACCCTTCAGAATAGGCTCTTGATTTAACCTAAATAATTCATGTATAGCAGAAGAATATACAAATGGAGTTAAATCAAGAGTGGAGTGGAAAGGGTGAAAACTTGCCTGTTAACTGAATATAATGTGCAGCGTACCCAGCTGTTGATGAAATTAGCATTTCTGCTCTCCTTAATAGGCTTATCTGTGAACAAAGTTTAGAATTACATTATTTTGTATTTATATTGAACAGCTGGTCTGATAGGAACACCATGCTGTATACTCCATAGTGACATTTCACAAAACTGAGACATGATTATGCTGAATTTTTTAAAGAATATGCAATGGCATAAGCCTTGTTATTTTCATCATCATTATTATTATTATTATTATTATTATTATTATTATTATTATTACTGTTATTAGTACAGGCACTATAAAAATACTATCTTTATGAGATGCATGGTGACCTAGATTGTGCATATTATATATTATTAATGTGGCCTAATTCATCCAGCTTGCAGAGTGAGTCTCTCTCTGATTTCAGAATATGGCTTATCCTTCATTAGTGCTAATCTAGCTGTAAGGCAGTGATACACAAGAAGCATAAAAATTATTCTAAATGCGTTCTTCTCTACATTATTTTTCCCAACATAATATAAGAAGGTTTTGATTTTGGATTATAAAATCCATTTACAACTATTTAACCAAACAGAACCCTCCAGCCAGAACTTATAATACCAGCTTAACATCTCCTATTCTATGTGAGACAATATTTGGAAGTACCACTGATTTGTGATATAACTGAGTAAGCAAGTAGCTACAGTGAGATCCATCAGAATAAGAGTGATTATCCTGCATTGCATTATACATATCAGGGACTGTCGCGCCTTTGCATAAGTAATTAGCCTGGTATCCTTATTATTATTACTTAATAAAACAAATTACATTTATATATATATATATATATATATATATATATATATATATATATATATATATATATATATATATATATCTGAGGGAAAACAACAGCTATCTGTCTGGGAGAACACCAGTATAAACAAAAGATAAGAAAAGAACACATGATATTTGGTTGCCCTTAAAAGCAGACTGTTCTCAATTGTCGTCCTTGGGTGCTATGCTCAGCTTCTTTGTGGTTGCTAATAGTTTTGGTGTTGTGGATTTCATCATCAGGTGCACATTTTTTCACTCATTGAGTACTTCTTTAGAACTTAGTCTGCTGGTGGTCCCACTTTGGCCTCTTTCAAAGATTTCTTTCAGTCTTATTTGTTTCACTTAGCTTTTTATGCAGTATTATAAATTCTTTGGCCTTGATTCAGTTATTGTTTTAATGTTTAATTTTTATGTTTTATTGTTTGTAATGCTTAGTGAATAAGAATTTAAATATGAATTTGAAATTTAAAATATTACTAAAAGAGGCTGTATATAGAAAAATATGAGAAATATCTCATACGTGTGTCCCATCAAAACTGTAAAATAATATCACTTCAAGTAGGCCGATATTCAGAAAGGTTGAGTGTTGAGCATGTGAAGATTTGAAAGTTACCTGAAAACATTTACTTCATTTATTGCCAATTGGAAGGTATCTATAGCATAGCCAATAGAGGGGAAGAGGTAGAAAATAACTTTGGTCACTAATCTGGATCATTGGTATAAGCTTACACTGGCCTGACCACCCAGTACTATGGTGGTAAGAAGTAATGCATAAGAAAAAAAATAACAAGAAAACATAAACCTAACTAATATCATATGAATAGTTTGCATTGTGTATTTGAAACAGAGTACCATGCCTTCCCATATGCATGCAATGGAGAAAACTTTGAGGAATGTTTGCTATCGGGGCCATACCATCGGCTAACATATGTTGGTAACTGGGAGTTTGCTAGTCTGCTCTTAAGAATAGTAACACAGTTCAGTTACAGTATAGTTAAAAGAAGTGAGTGACATAGTCTGACAGGAGAGGTTCACCCAGCAGGAGATGTTAGCTCCTACAGTGTGACAGGGTGAAACTTGGGTGTGATTTATTCATTGGTATACTGAGTTTGGGAGTAAACTGAGGACACTAATCCAAACAAAGGCTGTTGAGGATGTCAAAATGTAGGGAAGGCTGTTGTCACTTATATGATAGCTGGGGCTCATGATAGTGAGTTACGAATGCAGAAATGCTGGAAATCTTTGACCATGATTAGCACATATGGAGGTATACCAGGCATACAGACTGCAAACTTGCTGGGAGAAAGAACAGACTGGGGACTTGGGCTGTCAACATTTTAATCAAGAGTAAGCTGGATATTCTAAATGTCTCTTTATGGATGCCAGGATAGCAAAATAGAGCTCCATGCTGTTTGTATATTCATTTGATAAATAGGCTAGAAAACTTGATCTAGTGCCTTTTTTAGACGCACACAATGCAAAGACATATAATCCAATCATGCTGTTGTCATTGACCCTCTTTCTTCTATTTTTGTATGGGGTCTGGGGATCACATCAGTATCAGTCAATGTGACCAAATGACCTAGAGCCAATATAATGCAGTTGTGCATTTGTTTTAAGAATAGCGTTCGTGCAAGTATTAGTAACACCATAGGTGTAATGTGTTAGTAATTCATTAACATATTCTTCATAATACACTGTAGAAAGAAGAACAGTAGATAAGAAACATACTAAAAAGCCTTTTAAATTATAACTAGTTAAGCTTGAATTAATTGTTTCATATTTACATACAGATAGAAAGGAATGAAGAGACAAACAGATCTAGTGATTTGTGATGAGAATATGTAAATAAAAATTCAAAACACTGGCCTTTTCATTTTTCTCTTTATACTTTTGTATTCTTATAATTAACAACCATCCTCCTGCCTTTATTTCAAAACTTTTCTGTAAATCATCATATTCTTGAAAAACTCCCTATCACCTCCTTACCATATTAATCCTTCAGTCCCAAAAAACTCTTTTCTTCTCATTGCTTTAATGTATCTTCACATGCTGTCTTCTGAATGGTAGCTAATAGATCACAAGTTCTCCTATTATTCTCTTTCTCTAGTTCTAGGTATCCATCCAGAATTTTTTCTAGTGCACTGGTTGTTTCATTCTATTCATCCACATAGAGGAAAATAAAAGGGCAACAAAAAAATGAGATGCAAAAGACAAAAAGGGCAAAAGATGGGTGTTGTGACAGACTATAAAGAAAAAAAGTAATGATGATATGGTCTCACAGACCAGAAGTGCAGCTTGGGTGGGCCAAAGGGGGTGGCCATCTCTGACAGAAGATGTCAGGGGCAGAAATAGGAGATGACCAAATGGCATGTAGTACACTAAAAGCAATTAGAAATTAATGACGATAGTTTAATAGCTGTCAGGGATGAAATGCATCAGTGCTCTGTGTGTGTGTGTGTGTGTGTGTGTGTGTGTGTGTGTGTGTGTGTGTGTGTGTGTGTGTAGTATTCAAACTGTAGCTAGCCCTTATTACAGTTGTAGCAACTGACTTGTTACAATTTAAAATGAAGAATCTATTTTTGAGCAATCAGTGAATACACAAAGGGACTCAGCATACTTGTTTGCATTTTACAGACAGAAAAAGGACAATATATAATTAGCTATGCTACCATACAGACATATAGCCATAGAGACGACTGAGAACCTGTAAACAATGGGAGGAAAATCTCAAAGTGTGAGTTAGAAGAAATAAAAGACCTAAAGAGACTACTCTTTTTACCGTTACTGAGGCAGGTTCAGATGATGTTATGATTACTGGATAAAAATTAAGACAAAATGGGTCTATATTACTTCAGTGAAAGACTTATTGTGCTAATATGTCTTCATCGATCACCAGCCACCGAGATTCACTTCAGCAAACCGTGGCATTTTTTCCATGGTTCGGAAACACTTGGCCATCATTTCAGCTTTGCTTTTTTCCACACTGTACTGCAATCTCACAGTTGTTATATATAGTTGGGGGGGTGTGGGGGTGAACCCCCCCCCCCACTTGGGTGAATTTGATTTAGTGTTTTGTGTGTTCTGGATGATTGGTGGGTGAGTATTTCCAAACTGTGGGAAACATTCCACGGTTTGCTAAAGTCAATTTTGGTGGCTAGTGACTGATGAAGATGTATTCACAGAATATATCTTTCGCTGAAGTAATGTAGACCCAACAAAATGTGGTACTGTGAGAAAACTTAAGCTGAATGTTTTTCTAACAATAACAGCTAATAGGAAGATAAAGAAAGAAAGAAAGGCAAAATACTTTTATAACTTGGATGTAGAAATAAATAAAGGCAAACAATCCTAAAATTACCCCTGATTACTTTTCAAGCACAATAAATAACAAGAAGGGATGTAGATTAAAACAAACAAAAAAAAAAAAAAAACAAATGCAACGCTCAGTGAACAGAAAAGCACATAATTAAATGCCTAGTGACTCATTAATGGAAAACATAGCCATGGCAGTCAATGGAAAGAGTAAGGAGGAGAAAAAATATCTGAGGGTCCATATTAAGACACATTGTTAACAAAATGCGGTATACATGAAGATGTGCATGAAATGCTTTTGCAAGGCAATTTTCCAGATAGGGTTGGTAGTTTCAGGGCAATAAAGGAATGTGAAGAACCATAAATCTTCTCTTATCTCTTTATCCAAGCCCATTGGCAGCAGAGTAACCTGGAGTATATCACAAAGGTGAGGATGGTAATTTTGAAAGTAAGTTATGAACAAAAGAAAAGCAGGATAGCTATCCCACTGATAGTCAGACAGCACACTTTGAGTTAGCTCTACACAGAACAATGCAATCGTGGTTACATCTTGAAAAGAAAATAAACTAGCATATTTTATGTAACCTTGTCAGGTAGCATGATTTGATTGTGCCTGATTCAAAATGGAGGGGGGAATAGAATAGTAGAAGTGAGGAAGAACACTATTTTTACAACAGAAATTCTTTTGTAAAGAGTTAGAAGTCTTTCAGCCTTGTGAACAATGGACATACAAATCAGGTTAGTGTGACAGGTAAAGATTAAAGAAGGATACAGTCAAGAGGGGGTAACTCTTCTAAATGCATCCCTTAACAATGGCAATGTCTTCTGGAAGGTTTTGGTAAAGTATTTAATTTAATTTATTGTGTGTTAAAAATGTTTTATATTTTATATTTTATATATTAGTTCTTTGATGTGTGTTGTGCTATGTAAATAGTGTATATTTATTTTTTCCAGTTTTTTTATTTTTCTGTAGATTATATTGTTGTTCGTGTTTGCATTTTATCATACAGTTGATTCTCCTATAATGTTCTTTATTAGAAATTTAGTTAAAGTCAGTCATGGATCAAGATATTTAACATAGACATATGAGACAATAGGAAATAAAAATGACCCAAAAGACTGATGGTTGAAATTCAAAGCAGTTATTGAGGTGTCCCAAATATCATGATATGGACTTTAAGGGTATTTGAATATTTTTTCAGACTAAATTTCCAAAGCAGACAGTAAACTCTTGAAAATGGGCCTGGATATAAAGATATGCCCCAGGATTCATGAATCCTTCGTGCAAGAGTAGAGGAGGCTAACACAGAAAAGCCAGTATAAGAATAAGACGGCAGCACGCCATGCATATTAATGAGGGTGCGCTGCCTCAACTCCAAGGCTAACACGGAACATGCACGAGTGTAAGGGGCATGTCGGACTGCCGAGCAGTCCAAAAATCCACGCCCCTGCAAGTATCACAATAGGGAAATGACAACTGACATGAGCGAGTCTTCTCAAATGTGTACATACCCAACACTACATTCCCCCACATTCTAAACCCCAGTACAATAATAAAATGTAAAGCTTTTATTATTATTATTTTTTTTTATCAAACCCGATATAGCTGCCCGTATTTGCATGTGTTTGCATATGTTTGCCCATTGCTTAGCTATAGTTAGCAGTAAAACATCGAAGAGAATAATAAGAAACTTATATGCAAATTAAGCAAAATAGCGTAGTGGTAGAACCCTCGCACTAAGAAGAGGCATTCCCGGTACGAGTCCCACCACTCCCCTTTTTATTTTCTATTGGAAATCCGTATATGAAAAGAATCCCTTCCATTTACCAATGAAATATTAGTAAAAAGCTTTGAAATGGCCTATGTAGTAGTGAACAAATTTTATATATAAATAAGAAAGTGAAATGGTTATGCATACTGATGAACGCAGAAGTAATGCATCTTAAGCAAAGTGAAGCACTGCTAAACAAAGTTTACCAGTATTAAGCACATTTCAGTATAATTGCTCATAGCATAGCAGCGCTTTAACTAGCACAATAGCATTGCGTGGAACTGCGCATCATGCCAACTAGCACAAAATGAACATGTTTGAGCATAGCTGCACACCGCGCTAACCAGCGCAACTTCGGGCAATGATGGGCAACGTAGAGCAAAGTCGCTAAAGCATAGCCACACCTCCTAGCCAGTCTGGACAGTAGTGAAATAAAAAGCAATGACAGGCCTCAAACCCGGGATACTGTGCACCATAATCACAGTACTGAACCACTAAGCCATGACAGCTTTCCATAACTATGCACTTTCAACACACAAATACATATCGATGTAAGTGTACCCATTGCTAAGCAGATGTACCTTCAGCTGCATTTTTTCAAAACTGGCCAATCACAAATAAGTGCGGGAAATGATGCATATTTAAGCTCCATAGGCAGGAATACTATCCATAACTGGTTGTAGCTCCCATCTGCAGGCAGCAATGGCCGGTGCTGGAGAGGGCTCTCGTTTTCGAGCACAACATTGGGTCACTGAGGAGTCAAAAGTTATGGTTTGACTCCTTGTCCACCATCATGCGGGTAGACTCCTGTGGGTCCAGTACCAGGGCACCGAATACAAAGCGTAAGCCTGGGACGGTCTAGCTCATAAACTCACCAGTGCCACAGGCGTCCCTCGGACTGGTGAACAGGTCAGACACCACCATTCAGACCTGAGAAGATGCAAGTCAGATCAACTGGACCAGTGGATCCAGGAGGCCCGTGGGATGCCAAATGCCCCACTACTGAGTAAGTAGCCATGGAATTAAGTATGCAAGAATTGCTATTCTAGTGTATACTATGGATAGGTATGTCTCAATACTACTTCAATTACTTCACGGCTGCACGAGCCCGTGCTGCAAATCAGCAAGCTTATGCAGATAGGCTGCTAAGGCTGTGCCACCAGGCAGGTTAATAAGTATTCAGCATGTACTGTTATGTAAAATAAATGAGACAGCCTGAAAATGTGTTTAAACACAACAAATAAAGGTAAAATAATTCTCTAATTATTCTGCATGTACTGCCATATAAAATAAATGAGAGAGCCTCTAGAAAAGTGTTTTAAGTCTTTAATAAAGGTATAATTCCTGGAGTGTGCCTGTGTCATTTTCTTTGATAGGTTGTTGTATTCTTCCATTATATAAATAGTACTGTTGTATTAAGCGCTGTCAACACACAGTTGGGTAGGCCCATATAAAGTGGATGAAGGGAGTGCCAGTAACTTTTAAGCATATTCACAGTCCTCAACTGTTGGTTTATGCCCAGCATGTACAGGTTAATCTGGCACATGAGTAGCTTGGTATTGTGTTGCCCAGAAATGTCATTGTGTTGGCAGAAATGTAGGGAGCTGTTAACATATAACTAATAATCTCACCTACACATATCTAGATAGTATATGAAAGTAGAGCTGTCAGTGTACCTTCTCAGCAGTAGTGTGTCTGAGCAACTCACAAAATATGTAGCAGTAACATCTGCATCCCGGACAGTTTGTATGTCAGATACAGCCCATGTATATAAAGATCTAGCAAAACTCATTTCACGATCTTAGGACAAATGTGTAGTGTAATAATACATGTAGGGGACATAAAACTGCAGTCAATAGGAATGTAGTATAAACTAGAAGGATATATAAGTTGTTAATGGAGCTATCATTTTCCACCCTTCTGTATGTGCATAAAAATGCAATTTCACACCTCAATGGGTATGTCTAATCTCGAAACATTTCTTGGGACATATGTCCTATTGGTTTATAAATATCTGCATTTATTTTGATGCATGTGCCCTGTTCAAATACCACAATATTGGTGGCCTGTTGCCATCAATTAAACCTTCATGCTGTTGTAATGTCCACTATTGTCCCATATATGCATGTGTCATGCTTGCTGTTCAACTGTTGGAACTCTGGTGTGTTGGGTTAATGGGAACACTTCTGCATGCTGTTATAACTAATTGGGAATGCTGTTGACTGTTACTAACCCATATTTTCATTAAATCCTCCTAAACATAGAACGTATGGGAAGGCCGGTCCCAGCGGACCCACCTGTCCCTCCTCAGCTGGCGATGGCACCTGGCACCAGAAGGTCCAGTGCTCAGCCTGGGACCTCCTCCTCCATTGGCCCTGTGCCACCTTCAGGTGGAAGCACTGCAGGGGATGGGGCTCATCCCCCCATGCAAGCATGGGCGGAGGAGGGCCACCTATCACCCTCCGAACAGTTCGGGCTGTGGTGCGTAGGGAGATCGAGCTTTCTGTCGCTGATTCCCTATGCCAGCTTGAGGCACGTGTGGTGCGACTCACGGGTGAGCCTGCCCCTCCTACACAGCCCCCAGCACAGCCACCCTCTGGGCTGTGAAGGTGCAGTGGTGACTGCCCATGGATGGGGATCTCAGTTCCACTGTTGCCATCTGTGGGCTCATGGGCTTGCGATTTCCAAAAATCCTTCCCCGTCAATGGTGTTCACCCACCACATGTGTCATATTCTGCCCCTGTATGCATCTTGTTTGTCTTGTTTGTGTACCTCAACAACCTACGACCCCAAATATACCTACTTCCCTTACCCCACATTCCACTCTCACCTGAAATAAAAAAAGGGCATTCTGCTCCCAAAAAAATTACGCCCCATACATAGCTGCCCATTTTACACACATAGGTTCATAGGTTCATAGGTTCATACTAGGCTATCTGCCCAAGGGCATTTATAAGCCTAGCCCATAGTTATGTGGCTTTCGCCACCCCTTTAGTTTGAATAAAAACTATGCCTATCATTTTGCTGTGCCTCTGTCAAGCAGTGACGCTGAAGTAATCCCTGGGGTATATCTGCAATCTCCCATCCATTGGTCAAGATTCCTCTTGAACAAGACCAGAGAGGTGCTCTGCCTCACATGTACCGGGATTTTGTTCCACAGCATAGGGAGTCTCTGGGTGATGAATCTGTCCTTCCAGCACGTTCTATTTATAACCGTGTCAAGGTTTAAGTCTCCGCCCTTGTGGTTCTGAGGGATCTAGATTTTTTGAGGTGAAGCATATTCATCAAATCTGGGTTTGACATGGCCTTATATGTCAGGCACAGGTCACCTCTGAGCAAGCGGTATGAGACTGAATAGAGCTGGAGTTCTTTCAGTCGGGCAGCATAAGACATATTTTGAGACCCTTTATCCTTTTGGTGAGGAACTTTTGGGGCCTTTCAAGCTGCAGCAGGTGTCTGGTCAGATACATTCGAACGGGCATTGTACTCAATCATAGGTCTAATAAGTGATGAGTACAGGGGACGATGACCTCCCTTGATCTAGATGTGAATCCCTTCATGATCAGGTGGGTGATATAGAAGGTTTTCCTAACTACTTTAGCAACATGAGTGTCAAACGAAGGCTACTGTCAACCTGGGTCCCCAGATCTCTGATGACTTTTTCTGTGCTCAGTGGATTGCCACCTATATGGTAGCTAGGGTAGCCTTATTTTTCCCAAAGGGTATGACTATGCATTTTTGGCGTTTAACTTCAGGCCATGGCTCTGGCACCAGTTATCCATTTCTGTGAGGCCCTTCTGGAGGATATCTGTGTCAGATGTGTTTTCGACTATGGCCCAGTTTGCAGTCATCTGCAAACTTTGTCAGCCATAACCCTCCTGTGTTTGCTTGTACTTCAGAAAAGTAGATGCCGAACAAGAGTGGACCCAGGACTGAGCCCTGTGGGACACCACTTGTGACAGGCTTTGAGTCTGACATGGCTCCAGCAACTCTGACCCTGTGGGTTCTGTCACTTAGCCAGTTTGCAACCCATCTTGTGATGTATGGGTTTACATTCAAGCTGATGAGTTTTTCGATGATACCTGAGTGGGGTATTGTGTCAAGGCCTTTGCCAGGTCGAGGTAGGCTGTATGGACTGCCTTTCCCTCATCAATGGCCTTGGTGACTGTCTCGAAAAGTCAACCAAGTTTAAGAGGCAGGATCTGCCTTTGACAAAGCCAAACTGAGTTGGATCCAAAGTCTGCAAGTTCCCTATGTCTTTATTTATGAGTTCCATTATGATCCTCTCCATGGCTTTGCAGATAAGGCTTGTCAAGCTAATGGGCGGTAATTTCCAGGGTCTGTGGAGGCACCGCCTTATGAAGTGGGACCACAGTCGCGTCGCCACTCCTTGGAATATCCTGAGGTGAGGCTAAGATTAAACAGCTGTCCTAACTGTGGGTTTAATTCCTCATTGAGTTCATGAAGCACACAGGGGACACCATCCGGTCCCATGGATGCTGTGTTTTTGCCTTAGTGAGGCAGTTCTCACCTGGGCGTTGGAGATGTTTGGGGGCTACAATCCTCTGGAATAGATATCTCTCCTTTTGGGGAGGGGAGAAGTTTGCACTGAACCTGTCAGCCAGTATGTTGGCAATGTGTGTAGGTTCAGTAATTTTCACATCATTTTGAACTAATTCTGAGCATATCTGGGAGTTTCCTCCTAGGTTTCTAACATAGCTAAAGAAGGCCTTATGATTCTCTTTAGAGTCCTTGGCGATTTTTCTCTCAAAATTTGCCTTGGATGATTTTATGAGAGCTCTTAGTTTTTTACTTATAATGATCAAAGGTGTCTTACCTTTCAAGGATTTTGCTCTATCTTGTAGTAGCTTCCTCCTTTGTTGTAGAGCTTGTTTATGGCTGGGGTCCACCAGACTGGACGCTTGCCTTTGGTACAGAGAGTCTTAGTTTTGTTTGGGATTGCCTGATCCATGCAGTCCTGTAGGTGCTGGTAGAAGGCATTTGTAAGTGATTCAGCGGTTTGAGTAATGTTTACCACTGGCTCAGGGGCCTTAAAGGAGACCACACTAGTTTTAGAAGTGTGAAATCGGCTTTTGAGAAGTTTTTCACTGTGGTCTTTTTGTTTCAGGTGGGGGCGGATGAGGACCTCCAGCGAGATTAGTTTATGATCTGATCTCACCAGTGAGGGTATACTTCCGGTGTTGAACATTTTGATCCCATGTTCGTGATGATGAGATCAAGTATGTTTTCTCCTCTTGTGGGGATGGTGACTAGTTGTTCCATGGCATTTGAGTTTATGAACTCCAGGAATCTTTGGGTTAGAGTGTTCGGGCTTGAGTAGTGTTCCCAGTCTATATTAGGGTAGTTAAAGTCACCTAGTATGATGGTGTTTGGAGATACATTTATCCCCTCCAATGTTTTCAGGAAGGCCATGTGAGGTTCCTGAGTTTGAGAGGGTGGCCTGTAACATGCTACAAATTGCAGAGCAGTCTTGCCTATGGTTAATTGCACCTGGATGGTCTCCGATGCATCATGCATTGCCACCAACCTTGAGGTGTGGGTGCCCTTTATGAATATGGACACCCCCCTCCTTTCTTGGTGTTGTCCGGATTTTGGGGCCGGAACGCATGATATGAGGTGAAACCTGTTAGTGCTGGGGTGCTCTCAGGAGCCTTGAACCAGGTTTCTGTCACAGCACAGACATCGATGTTCTCCATATTGAGAAGGGCCTCGAGTGCGTGCATCTTGAGATTGAGACTTCTGGCATTGAGCAGCATTACCCTTAGTTTTTTCCTTTTGGTGTTCTAGGGTGGTAGGTTTAGAATTTGAGCCTTGCCTAAAAAGGCACTATGGGGTGGCAAGAGCCTTTGCCAATATCCGAAGCCCAGGGTGACAGGTGCAAGCCGTCCCTTGAAGCAGCGTGGCTTGTCCAGCATGTCATCCCAGGCGGACAGACATTGGATCCCCTTTGAATGACACCAGAATTTAAGCCAATTATTAAAGCTGATCATCTTATCACTGTATTGTGGCATCATTCTAGGTGAAGGTAGGATACTGCTCAAGGTCAGGGTCATACCTGCCTGGGCTACATAATCAGAGAGCTCCTCGATGTCCCTTTTCATGTAGTCCAAGGAGGTACGTCTCAGGTCGTTGACACCAGCATGGACAATGACTGAGTCGTAGTTGTACCTGCTGTTGAGAGACCTGAGTGCTTGCGTTATGTGGCGGATTCTAGCGCCTGACAGGCAGCTTACTGTGACCTTCTCTTTACTCAGTCTGGTGAGCGGGACGTCAGTGTGTCTGACTATGGAATCACCAATGACAAGTGTGTCTGGCATTTTGTTTGGCCTTAAGGGCTGTGACTGTTTGACACTCTGACTGTGTGGTCTATGTGTTGCATGTGTTGGGTCGTGAGGTGGTAGTTGTTTGGGTGTCTGCTTTGGTGGCCTCTGCTGTTTTGGTAAATTTTTGATCAGAGCCTCCAGTATGTCTTTGTGTGAGTATGTGTATGATTTGAAGTTGTGATGGTACCATGTGTGACTGGGTATGTATTGTGTGTGGTTACCTTCTCCTCCTGTCTGGTCTTGCCAGTCCTATGTTGAGAGAGCTCAGCCTCCAGTTTGGCCGTATAGTTGCATCTCTCGCATGTATTTGTGTTTTGTGGGAGAAGGAGAGGATTGTCTGTGTACATGAGGCAGTTGTAACATTGCCTCAATATTCCCAGGTTCACCAGTTGAGCTGGAGAGGACACTAGCAACTGATCCCTCGACATACTAGAAGTAGTAGATAAAGAGACTTTCAAAGGACTCCGGAGGAAGTGGGTTTTAGGCTGGTGGGGTACTATCTATAATAAGAGTGCTTTATCAAGGTGCAAGTACTGTAGAAGTAAGTGCTAGGCTTTACAGATAGAGAATAGTCTACTTGGGAATCAAGTAGAGATGAACTTTTCAGTTATAGGATATGCTGGTTAGATCAGCAGTACAGCTCGAGGAAGGTAGTTTTAAGGGAAAATTGGAAGAGTGGAATTTAGATGGCCCAAATAGTTTAACCTTGTTTAACCGCCGCTGCTCTTGTGTGCAACAGTGGTAACTCCGCGCTAAATCGCGCTTACGCGATTACATGTCAGCTGGACACATAAACTGATATTTAAATTGGCAGTACAATATACTTAGTTGTCCTCACCCCTCTCACAGGGGTTGAAGGTTTCAAATTTCCCTCCAAATTTACTGCATATGCACAGCTGTTGCTGTTAAAGAAATTGGCAGCTATGGGCCTTCCCTACACCCATCCTGCACATCCCAAGCTGTTTTCCCTACTGTCTTTCCCTCTTTGTACCCCGTTTTCACCACTTTCCTATCTCCCCATTTTCTTTTCTTTCAAAGAAATGAGCACGGGGGTTAGCGGGAGTAAGCACTTTTAAGCAGTAGTTAGCGGGTTTGTGTGAGTGTGTGCTTGTGTGCGCTTAGCTAAGCATCGCGCAAACCTGCGCAAACCTGCTTACAACTGCTTAAAAGTGCCTTAGTCACTCTGTATGTCATGGCCCTTGTTCTGCTCAGCAGCAAAATAAAGTTCCTCTGTCAGTCTCGAACCCCAGACCTTGTACACACTAGACTGCATGAAGTACTACTGAGCCGTGGTAAACATACAACAAATTGTTGCTGAAAATCAATATATCATGCATCAGAATGAGTGAATGTAAAGGACAAATAGGAATGTCATAACACAAATCCTGTTCTGTGCATCTTTACCAGCAGTTCTTGTGGAATTGCGCTACATGACTGTGAAAAGAGAACCAGCCATTCTAGCAGGAAATAATGTCACAGCAGCACTTTACAACCCCACACAGTACCATAGCAGGACAAACACTAGCATATCTGATTAGGGCAGAGGCCATACTTCCCAACTGTGACTCATTTTCAGGCATGTCCCTGATTTTAAGACAGGTTCTAGCTGAATCCCTCTGAAAGCTACTGACATTAGGCATAAAGGTGGTGAATTACACTTAATGAATAATGACAATAAGTAAGAGTTAGACACCGCTTGTACTTCGGGAAATGTGTATTAATCCATATGCTCTGTTTCTCTCAAAGTCTCAACTTAATGTCTCTAATATTGTAAAGGTGTACCTCACTTCTACCTACTTTTCCCTGAGCCTGTTCAAATATGTACCTGAGTGTTTGAGAGGCCTGGCAGAGGCAGAAACACACAGGCATATCAGCTATTCTGCTGTTACACACTGTGCAAATAGCTTTGGAAGGAGTTCCAGAAGCATATCCTTATGTAGGAGTACAACACTGAAATACCAAGGGATATAGCCATGTACTGGTAGCAACCAATTGTGACAATGCCATTGTTCCAGTGCTAAAAAGACCGGTGTGGTGCACAGACAAAGAATAACAGGCTAACCTCTGGCTACCATCTGGATAGGTCCACAGGTGGGAGCTACGCAGACAGACTACTTGCCTTGGTAAACTAACAGGTACACAGCAACCCTTCAAGTCCAGCAAGATAAAGTTCACACATTAATACATAATGCTCTCTGTCCTTCTGCACCCCTACCCAAATATAAAATAAACCTGTGTGTTCAGGGTCTACCAAGGATGTAGGTAAGCATACTCAGTACTGAAATATGTCCAGTTATCATGAGCAGCCTGTGCTAATGTCAACACTGAAAAAGCACAAACTGTTTAAAAGTGATTAAATTAATATTCACAGTATAGCAGTTCACAAACAGTTCATGTGCCAAATGAATACATCTCAATAATTACATTTGTATGGCAGTTAATTGTATAAGTAGAAAAGAAACTACACACTCCCATGTATTTTGTGTCAGCATTTGTAGGGGTGAGTACAATTCTACACTGACATCTGTGTAGTGGAAGTGGCAACATTCAGGTCTGAGTACAACATTTAAATCACTGGCTACACCCCTAGCTTCAGATATAAGAACTAAACCAACCTTCTGACTTACACAACGTTGTCCACAGCAAACAAGAATGGGCCCCACTTTGGAAAGCTGAAAGGGCTACGCCTACCTGACATAGCAATTTATAGCATTGGGTTGCTATGACAGTGAGTACTGCAACTACCACACAGCAGGCTGCATGCAATTACCAAATGGTGGCCACCAATTGGTGCAGAGGCCCTCACATGCACATGTGCAGGTACCTATAAAAGAAGGCTGTACTTGCTGGCCACACATGCAATCATCCCATTGCAGACGCTGAGAGAGAGAGAGAGAGAGACAGAGACAGTGACAGAGACAGAGACAGAGAGAGAGAGAGACACACCCCCACCCACACCAGTGGGGAAAAAAAAAATATAAATAAAAAAATAAAAAATAAAATAATAAAAACAAAAATTATTAAAACAAAGCCAAAGATACAACAAACTGAAAACTACAAACACATACAAAGGAAAGGTATGTAACAGATATGTATTTACTGGCATGTAGTAGATGTATTTGAAGGCCACTCTACATACTTTGAAACATCAATATGTGGCAGCAGTACGTATCTATGCACAGATGCCCTGCATAACTACTGCCATGGACAAATCAGTGTGTATCTGTGTGCAGTGGGACATAACTGTGATATATGTAGCTCAGCATTAAATGTCAAACATCTGAACCATGTTATCTGTGTATTGTACAGTAGTGTGGACAATGGCTGTTTGGGGGAATAACGCATACAGCTATATAACCATGGATGTGACAGAGTAACACATGCATGATAGCCATATTAACGTGTAGCTTAGCATTGGCAACTGCTGTACCAGGCTAGTTTTCTAATCTAGCTTTTGCAGCTATGTATACACCCTCTAATATTACTGTGTGCTCACACGTGACACCTGTTCATGTTGCAGCAAGGCCCAACAGGTCAGCCGTGAGGTCCAGGGACTTACAACAGTGTGGACCTTGTGTGTGTATGGCACACAAATACGGAGAGATGTTTCTGTGTCAGATATATTAGCATCTGTACATGTGCACACAGCAAGTGATATACTGCAACTGTTTCTGAAGGGAGGTCATATACATGTTGGTGAAGGTTGTTATGTGCATATTTGTATGTAGGCAGTAGTGTGTGGCAAACAAGACAGCATACAGTGCTGGTATATGACATGTGGTGGTTAAATGCTGTGGGTGTGATTAGTTAGGTTTGCAGTGTTGCAGCCAGTGAGGCCTGCTAAAGCCACATGGGCTGAGAACACCTTCAATGCATTTCGCACAAGACTGTGCAATATCATGACATAACTGTATACCTCACATACTTTGCATAATTGATATTCCCACCATGAAAGGTGGACTGTATATGTGCCTATATGTATATCTATATGTACACCAATGGATGTATATATGTATGTCTATATATATATATATATATATATATATATATATATATAAAGAGAGAGAGAGGGAGAGACAGAGTCATATTTACTGTGACAGATGCCCATGGCCTCAAGCTCAATATCTGAAATTCATTGACATCCCTTTTGCTACAAATTCTGTACCCATGAACTACCACATAGGTGGTAGTCGACTTAACACCGAATGCGTGATAAGAGACCATGGGACACAGGTAGACAGTAGTCTCACCCTTGATAATCACAGTGCCACACTAGTCATGTAATCTGTCTACATGGCACACCTCATCACAAAAGCTGTGTCATCCAGGGAAAAAGAGGTCAGTGTTCCCCTCTACTCATCACTCACAAAACCCATTATAGAGTACAATGCCCCTTCTGGTATGTACCTCACAAGACATCTACAGCAACTGGAAAGGCCACAAACATACCTCACAAAGACTAATACTGTCCTCAAACAGGTGCCCTATGCAGACCGCCTCACAAAACCACAGGTAGACTGTGTCGCATACCGGCAACACAGAAGTGACCTCTGCCTAACATACAAAGCTGTGCAAACCCAGAGCTGTTGGACATGCTCCACATAAACAGATCACTATCCCTACGAGCTACATGTTCTAGGGACCTAAACCTTGTCACCTCAATAAACAGAACATGCTGGAGGGATAGATTCCTATCTCAGAGACATCCCATACTCTGGAACAAACTACCGATCAATAGCAAACAAAGCTCCTCAGTAGCACTCGTCATGAATAGTCATGATTTTTGGATGGGAGAAAGGAAATACACCGCAGGAATCACCTCTGTGGCTCTGCTTGACAAGGACACATGAAACTAATTTACTTGGGTGTCAAAGGCCAGGGTACCGTCTGGCTAGGCTTCTACAGGCCTACCTACCTATGAACCAATACACACCCACATGTACTTGTTGCAATAATTGCTATGTGAGGTTGACTGAGTGTGATGGTGAATGTGGTGGTGAATGTGTCACAGTTGTGTATATGTGGGATAGCTTAGTTTCTGTGATGATATTATGTGTCCGAGCTCTGATCCCAGCAAAAGATGTGTATGCTATTGCTAGCCAGAAAAAACAGTATGGCATACGGTCTGACATAGTCCATTTGTGTTAACTGACGTGTGACATTGGAGGATAAAGCAGTACATGTATGCTCATTGATTGGTACTGCTGGTGAATCAAACCCCTGTATGAACTGTAGTACTACCTGAAGCTGTAGGCCTATGGTGTATGGTGTATGTCCACATTGCTTGGAAACACTGTTTTGTGTGTTCCCTGTAGTCCTCACAGATTACATACCTCAGGCAAAAGGGTTTGTAAGTACTGACACACAGTACTGTATGATACACACGTAAAGCTCATCTGGGTTGCCATACCTCTGTGTCCTGTATGTATGTCTGATGTGTGTGTGGGTATGCCTGTAACATGCCCTTGGTCATATGTGTGTTACAGGATATAAGTGGGTATCTAGCAATGTGTATAGTCTAGTACAGCAGTATGCCACCTATATTCACAAATGTGCACATATTGTAGGCAGGCGTTTTCCATCAACAACTAGTGTGCTATACTGGTAATACTGTAACTGGACTTTACAATCATTGCAATGGATTACATATTTCGTTATGCATTAGCTGGATATATACCTCCTGTGGCTAGGTGGTGCATTGTGTCACATGTGTGCCATGTACTGTTGCATAGACTTACATAGTGGTTTCTCTTTGTTGCTGTGCAGAAAATGTTTTAATATATAGAGCATGTCAGGCACTGTCAGGCAGTTGTGGGTTGAGCAGTGATATGTGGTATTGAAAGTCTGTATCCTCTGACAGACAATAGCTAGCTATTTATGGCAGTTCAGTGATATTTGTACTGTAGAATGTTAAGTGTGCCACATGACTTGCTCACACATATTGTTTTATTGTCTTTGAGGGTCATGTCCCACCATCTCAATCCTGCCTATAGCCGTGCAGATGATGTGATTTTAACCAACTGTCTCATCCAACAGTACACCCTGCTATTTTCAAGAACCAGACAAGACCAGCATGAGTGGACTGCGCTGTGGCAAGATGTTGTCCATAGGATAAATGACATAGGCATGCATAACCGGACTTATGAGCAGGTATAACATCACTGCAGTGATTTACTTAGACATGACTGGCAGCGTGCATCTGATTTCCATAGGCAACAGCTTGCCACAGGTGGTGGGGTTGCCACCCATCCCCCTCTCACCAGAGTGAAGGAGCTGCTCCTGAGCCTGGGGGCTCCCGGCCAACAACAACAGCAGCACACATGCATCATCATGGAGGCTGGACTCCCCCAGCAAGTTCACATGGAGCGTGCAGGTAAGATGGCATATCTGTAGACTACTGTTACCTCTATTGTTAGATCATGCATATGTGAGATGTGTACTGTGTAGTTAGCAGATGTGGAGCCTGGTGTTGTTCAATACTGATCATTTGGAACATGATGTGTAGGCATGTGACTGTCAACCATTGTGCTACTGTAAGATTGCAAACACACAGTAGCAATACCACAGTTGTTGCCACTGACAAACTGTTTCATATCCTTGTAGGTTCCTCTGGTGTGACAGCAAGGCAGCAGACCCATGCTGCTGAGTGTGTTCTACATTTAATATTGCTAATAAAATGTGCATGTCATAGGTGAGGTGTAGGCCATGTACACATGTAACACACCTATGCATAATGCATGCTGTGCATGTTTGCTGTGAGACTATGCACATCTCAGAAACGTGAGTGGCTGCCTCAAACACATGCAATACATAGAGCATCCCAAACAATTGTGGCTACACTACAGTGGACATTGGATAGGCAGTCGATACACATGCACACGACATACACAACTCCGTCATAAGCAGTACATGTCAATATGCTACACATGGCGTATTCAGACACACGCTGTAAGGTCACACTCCAGTATCCCAAATGTCATCCACACAGAACACATAATATACCTGAGGGGTAGAGGCCTATCATGGGGCAGTGCGACACTCTCCAACACACAACACATTCATGTTAGGCAATGCTCCCTATTGGGCACCTTACAAACCCATGTGACAACTGGCTGTGAAATGGTGAATGTAGACATGGTACTGCGATTCAGGTACAGCATGATAGGTGCCGGTCTGGCACACATAAGTAGCCTTGAGTGCCCACATGATGCTGCATGATGATGGCTCATGATACAACATGCCATCCAGTTACAGTAACCCCAGTACTACACATAGCATTCATTGCTATCTACCTCAATGTTGTGTGTGTGCAAACATATGCACCTATACACAATATGCATAGCAATCACCATTTGCACAAAGTGACACACATATGTCCTGTAATGCTATTGAGTGTATAGGTCACATGACACACATTGGGTATGTGCAATGTTTAATGTTGCAGTTGTGTTGTAGCATGCCATGTCATGGCTGGCACTGGCATGTCTACAATATGTACTACACTCACCATAACTACTGTACAATGGCTATGTTGAGCAATGGTATTCCATCAGGTATACATGCACCACTCATCCAGTGTGCATGCATGAGCTAAACCGGTGTCACCAATTAGCTGCTAAAGACACAGATGCTCTAATCAGTAATGGATATTTATGTGACACACAGATAAACATCCAGCCATGGTATGTATACCTGTGAGTGATGGTGCACAGCACATTGAAGAGCTTGTAATACTTGCACAGCAATGTTGTGTCCATGTACACATTGCATTCCAGGGTGAGGACAATCACTGAACAACAACACACATGCATCAAAACCATGTATACTGTTATTAACAAGGACTGTCTACACTTGCACTGCATGCTGTTGAGCAATACATGTCCTGCATGCTGACACGTGTGATATGACTGTTTGTCTTGTGATATTGTACCCCACCATCAACCGCCATTGGGTATGTCCAGGATTGCTGGTGGTGAGTGTGTGTGTGTGTGTGTGTGTGTGTGTGTGTGTGTGTGTGTGTGGGTGTCTCTGCTTTATTGAGGAGTGTATTTGTGTGCATGTGTGCATGTGTTCATGTGTGCATGTGTGCATGTGTTCATGTGTGCATGTGTTCATGTGTGCATGTGTGCATGTGTTCATGTGTACATGTGTTCATGTGTGCATGTGTGCACGTGTTCATGTGTGCATGTGTGCATGTGTTCATGTGTGCAAGTGTGCATGTGTGCATGTGTTCATGTGTGCAAGTGTGCATGTGTGCATGTATGCACGTGTGCATTTGTTCATGTGTTCTGACATCGTGTACAGGTCGTAAAGTGTGTTTCCTGTCTTCCTCTCACAGGTGCTGAGGTTGGTCTGGTTCACTGCAGCAGGGAACCTGATGTCACTGACTCAAATAGTGATAATGAGGATAGGTGTGCTGAGGCACAGGCATGTTTGCCAGGGTCTGTCGTTGGGCTACCAATCAACAGTACACAGCTATCCACCCCATCCATGCACACAGTTATACTGCCAGTACATCCCTTATCACCAATGCCCTTAGCTGAGGGACAGTCTACAGTCGGCAATGGCCAGGACAGTGTGGTACCTATGGCACATGCATCCAGACATAGCAGCCATACCCAGAGGTCTGGAATGGTCCCACATAGGCAGATGTCCATGGGTTGCTGGTCATCATGCCCCTGGCAGATGTGCCACAGGTCTTACAACCTCAGGCATGTTCCAGACTGTCATGGAGGCACAAGCACATATGGAACGGTACACCAGACAGGGACTAAGGGCACAGAGGGCACATAACACCACTTTAAATGACAGTATCCGTGACCTAGCAGGTGCCATCCGTAGTTACACTGAGGTCATGGATAGATGTTGGGGTGAGACATTAGATGTCCTCCACAATGTCATTTCCATGTGTCAGGATAGTGCGGGATGGGTGAGACATCGATGTGGACGTATGCCAGCAACATCAGCTGCTGGAAGTCGCCGCGGACATCACACAAGTCACACCCTCTCCCGTAGTGCCAGTACCAGCCCCAGCAATGTTGGGGGTGGGCTGTCCATAGAATGTCCTAGAAGACCATGTGCACATGGCTCTGGACAGTCCCAGCAGGGACCTAGGTCCAATGTACATATGTCTACCTCTGAGGGTATTACTCAGTCTGGCTCAGTACCTGATACTGTCAGTAGCACCCCTGCCAGGCACAGGTACCATATCCATGGCCGGAGACGGTGATCTGTAAAGCCTGGCAGGTACAGTCTGTGGCTGTCCCACAAATCCCTGTATATGGCAGCCACATGGTGGAACTATGTGCATGCAGACACAGACACACATAAACCAGACACCTAGGGCTAACACATACCTGCACATATTACATCAACATTGGCCCATACCAGTACTCTTGCCCCCCCCACACACACACACACAAACACACACACATACACATAGATGTCGATTGTATGGTTCAATGTAGGCCTCTGGCAAACCAACAACACACCCTGTGCATATGATGAAACCTGTGCCACCTACTGTCATCTGTAACATTGATGCAGGAACAGGCTAACATGGTGCTGATGCACAGGATGACTTTATGGCAGTATAGCAATGTTAGCATGTTGTCAGCAGTAAAGTGTAATGTTATCCTTGAAGGTGTAGCTGAGCAGCCATGATACATTAAAGCTATGATTGCCAATGTAACATTGTTTACACCAGTGTTAATCCCAATAGTGTATTGTCCGCCCACGTGCCACTTGGCTGATGTGTGTAGTATTGGCAGCATGTGTTAGAGAGTGGACAGTACATGTGGGATGTGTGCAGCACAGGTTTGCAGGTGTACATTTGTGAACATGGTGGAGGTGCACTGTCTGCATGTACATGCATAGTGGACACATGGGCAGGGTGACATGCCCTGTATTACAGAGTGTTAACACTCCATAGTTTCTATTGGTGGCCAGTATGCATTGTACTACACACATTTTGGAACTTGGGTACACATGTGTGCATGACATGGTTTGACACTGTGCTGTGGGTGATACTGTAACTATCTGTTATTGGTTTGCATTCTGGTAGTATACGTAACCTCTACAGCCTGACCATAAACAATCGTTAGATGATGTCTTGACAACTGACAGACAGATGTAGGACACACAGTAACATTTCTACCCTCCAGAAACTATACTATGCCAGTAACCAGTGGTGTTCACCTGCACCCATTCCTGGGACCACTCCTGATTGCCATATAGATCACTCAGGTACAAGCAAACACAGTAGGGATATATCCGTCCACGTCTGGGAGTGCATTCTGTGCCTTATAATGCATTCTCTAGATGACACATACATCCTTCACAAGGGTATCATACGGACAGATACCTGTTGTCAAACCCATGCTGTAAAACTATAAGCCAACTAAAGCATGGTCATCCACCTTTACAAAACATAGTATCCCCACAGTACCACATAGGTATTAGCCCCCAACATGTTGACAGGTACCGATGGGTACATACAGCCAAGTGTTACATCATCTCTCCTTTGGTAATCCCATTTCCAAAGGTATTTTGAAATCCCTCTGTGAATCACATAAGCAATAAGGGTTCTGCATGCATATCCACAAAGGTTGTTGTACACCTATAATGAATAGTCATCATTGACAGACTTTGCTGCATTTTAACTGGTCTGAATTATACCTCAGGCATATATCCTCACTCACTCTATTCAATAGAAACCATAATGAGTGTGCATGACACAGATGACCTAGGCCAGGGATCACTGCAGTGGCTGGGATTGTCACAAGCATACAGATGTGACTTGAGGTCTGGAAAGCAGCAGCACACTCTGGCAAAGATAACAGATGTGTTCATGGAGAAAGCAGGGTTCCCACCTCTGAAATAATTGAGGTCACATGTACTTATATGAATTTGCCACACAGCTACCTGACGTGCAATGCACATACTGTTGTCATTGTGATATATCATACAGTAGTAAACGTAAAACCCACAATACAGTCATCAACTGTGTCACACGCATGGATACACACACTCTTAGGCAGCTGTCAAGTGCAGGATTCAAATCCCTACCGATCTATTTCATGATACTAGAGCAGTACACATTTACACGACGTGCTATACACATTACTGGGAGTTTTCCTTTCCACAGGTATATTTGTAGGATGGTGACATCATCAGACATGACAAAGATGGGTATACCACATTTAAGGTGTTGTAGTTGTCTCCAAAAAAGGTTTCTCTTCTACAAGGAGATACACACACTCACATACAGTTGTTAAGTGCAGGATTCAAACCCCTACTGAATTACTTAAGGATACTAGAGCAAGACGCATTTATAAGACACACTATACACATTACTAGGAGTTCGGATGATGACATCATCAGACTTGACAAATATGAGTATACCACATTTAAGGTGTTGTATTTGTCTCCAAAAAGGTTGCTCCTCTACAAGAAGATATACACACACACTCTCATACTGTTGTCAAGTGCAGGATTCAAACCCCTATCTAACTACTTAACGAGACCAGAGCAGTACGCATTTATAAGATACACTATACACATTAGTGAGAACGCTCCTTTCCACAGGTATATTTGTAGGATGGTGACATCATCAGACTTGACAAAGATGTGTATATCACATTTAAGGTGTTGTAGTTTTTTCCAAAATGGTTGCTCCTCTACAAGGAGATACACACACACACCTTCATAGAGTTGTCAAGTGCAGGATTCAAACCCATAACTAACTAGAGCAGCATGCATTTACATGACATGCTATACACATTACTGGGAGTTCTTCTTTCCACATGTATATTTGTAAGATGGTGACATCATCAGATTTGACAAAGATGGGTATACCACATTTAAGGTGTTGTAGTTGTCTCTAAAAGGGTGGCTTTTCTACAAGGAGATAAACACACAAATACACACACACTCTCATACAGTTGTCAAGTGCAGGATTCAAACCCCTAATTAATTACTTCATGATACTAGAGCAGTATGCATTTACACGACGTGCTATACACATGACTGAAAACTCTTCTTTCCACAGGTATATTTGTAGGATGGTGACATCATCAGACTTGACAAAGATGGGTATACACATTTAAGGTGTTGTAGTTGTCTCTAAAAGGGTTGCTTCTCTACAAGGAGATAAACACACAAATACTCTTACACAGTTGTCAAGTGCAGGATTTAAACCCCTAATAAAGGGTACTAAGGGGGTATGCATTTACACGACGTGCTATACACATGACTGAAAGCTCTCCTTTCCACAGGTATATTTGTAGGATGGTGACATCATCAGACTTGACAAAGATGGGTATACCACATTTAAAGTGTTGTAGTTGTCTTCAAAACGGTTGCTCCTCTACAAGGAGATATACATACACACACATTCTCATACAGTTGTCAAGTGCAGGATTCAAACCCCTACCCAACTACATCATGATACTAGAGCAGCACACATTTACACAACATGCTATACTGGGAGGTCTCTTTTCCACAGGTATATTTGTAGGATGGTGACATCATCAGACTAGACAAAGTGGGTTACATTAGGTTACATTAGGTGGGCTACATAGAATGAATTTGTAGACACTTTGGCAATGTGATCATCAGAGGAAAGTTTGCTGTCTACCTGTATCCCCAGGGCCATAATTACATTCTCCGTACATACTGGATTCCCACCTATGTGGTAATTTGTGTGCAATTTGTTTTATCCAAAGGGGATGACTATGCATTCTTTGGCATTCTGCTTGAGGGCATTGTTTTGACACCAGGTATCTGTCTGTATATAACCCTTCTGTAGGATGTCTGTGTCAGCTGTGGAGTCGATTATGGACCACAGTTATCAGTCATCTGCAAACTTGTTCAGCCATACTCCTCCCATGCTTGTCTGTACCTCTGAGCAGTATCTACTGAACAGGTGGGGTCCCAGGACCAATACCTGTGGGATACCATTTGTGACTGGTTTAGAGTCGGACATGGCACCCGCAACTTTGAACATGTGTGTTTGATCTGTGAGCCAGTTGGCCACCCATCCTGTGACATAGCTGGTAACGTTCAAGCTGGTAAGCTTGTCCATGATGCCAGAGTGGGGAATGATGTTGAAAGGCCTTAGTGGGGTCCAGGTGGGCTGTGTGGACTACATTCACCTCCATCTATGTCCTTGGTAACTGTTTCAAATAAGTCAACTAGGTTTAGGAGACAGGATCTACCTTTAACAAAGCCAAGTTGGGTAAAGTCCAGTGTCTGGAGGTCCCCATTGGCTCTGTTTATGAGTTCCATGATAATTTGCTCCATAGCTTTGCAGACCAGGCTGAGTAGGCCTATAGGGCAATGGTTTCCTGGTTCTGTTGTGGCACCCCCTTTGTGGAGCTGGATGACTGTTGCTGTATGCCATTCCTTGGGTACATAGCCTGTGGTAAGGTTGAGTCTGGACAGTGAATGTAGGTGAGGCTGTAGTTCCTTTTGGGGCTGTTGTAAGTCACAGCCTGGGACACCATCCAGTCCCATTGATGCTTTGTTGTTAGGTTTGGAGAGGGCTGTTTCTACCTGCATGTCCTTGAAGTCTGGTGCTCTGCATTCTTCTGGGATGGACACAGGCCCTTTTGGGGGTGATGTGGAGGGGAGTTTGCACTGAACTTGTCCCCCAGGATGTGGGCAATGTAAGTTGGTTCAGTGTATCTTTTTTCCATTTTGCAGTAGCTGACAGCATTTTTGAGAGTTCTACCTAAATGTTTGGTAAAGCTAACGAAGGCTTTTTGGCTGTAATTCTTACATTCCTTGGCAATTTGTCTTTAGAAACTGGCCTTGGATTATTTTATGAGCGATCTTTGTTTCTTCCTAATAATGATCAGTGATGCCTTTCCTTATGTGAAGTTTGCTCTATCATGTGTTCATTCCCTCCTTCTGTTGTATAGCTCATTTATGTGCAACAACCAACGGATTGGCTTCCTATATTTGGAGGAGTGCATCATGGTTTTATTTGGCATGTCTCAATCCATGCATCCCTGTAGATGCTCATAGAATGCATTTGTAAATGATTCTGCAGATTGTATAGCATTATCCTACAGCAAGGGTGCTTTAGAACTTTACACTTTGGTCTTGAGAAGTGTGCTGTTTGCTTTAGAAACTTTCTTCACAGTGGTTTCCTTGACTGTTTGGGGTTGTGATGTGGATGTCCAGTGTGATTACTTTATGATCTGATATTACCAGCGAGGGGTTTATCTCTGTTGTGGAACACTGGTACCCCATGTTGGTGATGACCAGGTCCAGTATGTTGTCACCTCTAGTGGGCGTGCTAACCAGCTGTTCCAGAGCGTTTGAGTTTTTAAACTTTGGGAAGCATTGGGCAAAGGACGCTGTACATGAGTAATTCTCTCAGTCAATGTTTTGGTAGTTGTACTCTCCTCATATAATGGTGTTTGGTAGGACATTTATAATTTCCACTGTTCTCAGGAATACTGGGTGAGGTTCCTGAGACAAGGTAGGTGATCTGTAGCAGGCTACAATCTGACAAGCAGCTTTGCACAATGTTCATTGCACTTGCATGTTCTCCAAGCCCTCATGCTGTGCCACTAACCTGAAGGTGTGGGTATCCATAAGGTAAATGGATACACTACTTCATTTTGTATTTCACTCTGGGTTTTGGGGCCGAAGATCCAAGGGATTGTGAGTGTTTTATGTGTAGCATGTCCAATAGCTCTGTGTTTGACATAGCTTTGTATGTTAGGCAGGATCACCTCTGAGTAGGCGATATGCAAGAGAGTACAGCTGGAGCATTTTGAGACAGTCTGTGTATGGCATGTATTTCAGGCCACTAATGCTATTTGTGAGGTATTTCTGCAGCCTTTCCAGTTGTTGTTGTCTTGTGAGGTACATAGCAAAAGGGGCATTGTACTCTATTTCGGATCTAGTGAGTGATGAGTAGAGGGGAACAATGTCCTCTTCTATCCTGCATGAGACACCTTTTGTGATGAGGTGTGCCATGTAGAAGGATTTCCAGACTACTGTGGGGATGTGATTATCACAGTTGTATCCACTGTCCACCTGTGACCCAAGGTCACTTATTACACTTTCAGTGTTAAGTATACTACCGTCTATGTTGTAGTTCATGGCTACAGAGTTTCTACCAAAGGGGATGACAATGCACTTTTTGGCATTGAGCTTGAAACCATGGCCTTGACACCAGGCATCTGTCTCAGTAAGGCCCTTTTGTAGGATGTCCACATTTTCAGTAGTTTTGATTATGGCTCCTAGTTTGTAGTCATCTGGAAACTTCATTAGCCTCAAACCTTCCATGTTAAAATTTACTTCAGGGAAGTACATTCCAGACAGGACAGGACCCAGGACTGAACCCTGTGGTACTGAACTTGTCTCTGGTCTAATGTCGTACTTGGAGTCTTCTACTTTCACAGTGTGTGTTCTGTCAGTTAACCAGTTGGCATCCCATCTTGTGACATAGCGATTTATACCTAGTTTAGTGGGTTTATCTATAATTCCAGAGTGGGGGGATGGTGTTGAAAGCCTTGGCAAGATCTACATAGGCTGTGTAAACCACCTTACCCTTGTCTACAGTTCTGATGACTGCTTCAATGATATCTATCAGGTTTAGGAGACATGATCTGCCTTTTACAAACCCAACATGGTTGTGTTCGAGTGTTTGGAGATTACCAATGTGTTTTTTTATAAGTTGTATGATGATACATTCCATGGCCTTGCAGAGCAGGCTCATCAGGCTAATGGGTTGCTAGATCCTGAGGACCATGGTGTCTCCCCCCTTGTGTAGTGGGATAACCATCGCTGTGCTCCATTCAGCAGGCAAAAAGCCTGAGGTGAGGCTATGACTGAACATGGTACATCGGTGTGGTGCCTGTTCGTTCTGTAGTTTGTGTAGACCACAGCCTGGGATGTTATCTGGTCACATGGATGCTGCGTTACTGGCTTTGGAGAGTGTTTTTTACCTGTGCAGTCGTGATGACAGCGACCTTGCAGTCTTCCATTATGGAGATGTGCTCTTTCATGGGTGAGGGGGGGTAAAGTTAGCACTGATCCTATCTGCCAGGATGTTGGGAATATCAGTTGTGTCTGTATATTTAGTGCCATTGTGCTGTAACTCAGAGCAGGTCTGAGTGTTGCCATTGAGATTATTGACATAGCTATAAAATGCTTTGTGGTTGTCTTTAGAATCAGTGTCGATTCTGTTTTCATAACTAGCTTTGGGGGATTTTATCATGGATCACAGCTTCTTGCTGATGTGGACCATGGAGCTCCTCCCCTCATGGGATTTTACCCTGTTTTGCAACAGTATATTCCTTCTGTTGTGCAGTTTGTTTATGGCAGGAGAACACCAGATTGGCTTCCTTTTCCTGGAGGTTAGGTCTTGGTTCTGTTTGGAATAACACAATGCATGCAGTCATGTAAGAGCTTATGAAGTGCAATTGTGAAGGTTTAAGTAGTCATAACTGTATTGTCCATCTGCATGTGTGTCCTGCAGTTCAGCACTTCTCTCCTGAGAAGCATGACTTTGGCTTTGGAGAAATTTTTTAACATGGTTTCCTTAATGGGGGTGTGGGTCCAGAATGTGGATATGTAGGGTGATTAGCTTATGGTTAGATGGGACCAATGAGGCGCTGACATCAGGTGTGGAACACCGGTCATGCAGGACAAAACAAACCCGTAACCAACACAAATAACCACAGAGTGAGCTAAATGCTACTCATTGCCAAAAGTCTCAGCCTGCTGATGCACACACTCGAGGCACTTCTCATTATGGAGAATATCGATATCTGTGCAGTATCGGTAACCTAGTTCAAGGCTCCGGACAGCACACCAGCACTACCAGGATACTATTCATTCCTTACCTTACAGCATCACAACCTGAATCATAGCACATAGGGTGAGGATGTATCCATATTCATCAAGGATATCTACACCTCTCTCTACATGCTCTCTACAGGATATGTACCCATAGAATGTTGCACAGCAACGTTCTTCACACTCCACAGGGGTGGGGCCACAAAAACACCTTGGCATTCATGCTCTATGAGACTGACAATTGTGTTCTGCAAGGCAATGGAGTCAATCATAATGGAAGTCAACAATACAGAGATTGGGAACCTTCACACAGTTGAGCACACACTGTTTGTCTTTGTCAAATGCAGAACACGCCTCCTGAACTGGGAGGATTTCTTTGACAGTTACCCAGGCTACGGATGATTGAAATGAGATCCACACAGCTGACCTATGCCTCATTAAGGCCTTTGACACCATTCCCCAGTCAGGTATCATAGATGAACTCATCAACCTGGCCATGAATCCATACATCACAAGATGGATTGCAAACTGCCTCACAGATAGATCCCACACATTACGAGTTGCTGGCTACATGTCAGACTCTACACCGGTAATGACTGGTGTTCCCCAGGGTTCAGTCCTGGGGTCCCTCCTGTTTGCTATAGACTTCTAAAATGTACATGCAAACACAAGAGAGTTGTGGTTGACTAAGTTTCCTGGGGATTGTACAGTGTTTGCCATAATAGATTCCCCGAAAGACAGACATATTCTCCAGAAGGAACTCTATGAGACAGATGTGTGGTTTCAGAATCATGGCCTCAAGCTCACTGTGGAGGAATGCATAGTGATCCTCTTTGTTGAAAAATAAATACACACAAACTACCACATGGGTGTTACCCCCTTAAAAATGACAAGGTGATAAGGGATCTGGGGACACAAGTAGATAGTCATCTTTCCTTTAACAACCATGTTGCCAAAATGATTGGGATATCCTATGTGGCCCACCTAATCAACAAAGGGTTTGCATCAGGATCCAAAGAGGTGGTGTTGGCACTCTACTATTACATCATCAGACCCATCATTGAGTACAGTTCACCATTTTGGATGTACTCGACTTAGCATATCCAGCAGTTGTAGAGACCACATAGGTACCAAACCAAGAGGATTACTGGCATCAAACAGTTGTGTTATGCAACACAACTGGTAAAACTACATCTGTTCTTTGTTGCGTACCGCCTACTCAGAGGCACACTCTGCCTAACATACAGAGCCATGTCCAACACATGACTGTTGAACATGCTCCATCTACACATAACAACATTGAGTCGCCCTACACATTCCAGGGATATGAACCTCGTCAGAACAATGAATACAACATGCTGGTGGGATAGAGTACCATCCCAGACACTTGCCTTACTTTGGAACAGAGTCCCAATGTACATCAGACAGAACCCCTTGCTGACACTCTTCAATTGGAACCTTGATGAATGGATGGGAAACAGACAGTTCATGCCAGGCATCACATCAGCAGCCCCACTAGAAAGGTGCTTAGGGTACTGACTATTAGAACTAGGCCTTGGGAGACTACCCAATGGTGTGGTGAAAGCTGCACAACTTGCGTAGGCTGATATATGCCTTTGTGAAGATAGTCTACTACATACCTATGGACCTATGTGACAGGCACATGTCTACAGATAGTAGATGTGTACTTCATTGTACAGTCATGTTGTACAGCAGGCACATGGACCACATACACTAATGCTTACAGATACTGGTGGCTATTATGTACAGGGGGTGAGATGTGCACCTTATGTCTATCGTGCCATTGGGATGTGTGCTGGGTGGGACAGTCCTGGATGGCTCCCGGTCATGGTCACCCTTTTACACACATCTCTGCCCATCCATCTTTGGCTCATTATACTGTGTTCCCCCTATATATATATATATATATATATATATATATATATATATATATAGGTACATAGGTAGGTGATAGGCTGTCTGCCTGAAGGCATATATTAGCATGGAGTGAGTGTGCAGCTATCACCACCCATGGAGGTAGTTCCCTAGGCCTCTGTGTAGTAGAGCTGATGAAGTGATCCATGGTGTGACAGTTCAGTTTCACATACACTCATCAAGACTCCTCTGGAAGAGTGTCAGTGAGGGTCTCGGCTTAATGTCGGTTGGGAGCCTGTTCCAAAGCAAGGGAAGTCTGTGAGTTAGTCATGTATCCCTCCAACATGTTCTATTTAATGTTGTGATGATGATATCCCTAGAGCATGTGGTAAAGTGAGCTTGTGTTTACTTCAGATCGCGCATGTACATCAGTTCTGCATTGGACATGGACCTGTCTGTTGGGCAGAGATCTCCTGAGTAGACAGTATGCAACAGAAGACAGATTGAGTTAAATTCAGTCTGGTTGCATGGAGCAACTGTTTGAAGCCAGTAATCCTCTTGTTGAGGTACTTCAGTGTTTTTTCCAGCTGCTGAAGGTGCCTAGTCAGATTCATCGCAAGTGTGTTGTGGTACTCTCTGATGGGTCTGATGACTGATGAGTAGAGGGAACCTCCTTTGACCTACATGCAAAGTCCTTGGCAGTTTGTGGGAACACATAGCATGATTTTCTAACCACTTTGTGAATATGTTTCTGGAAGCTGAGATGACTATCTACATGTGTCCATAGATCCCTTATTATCACCTCCATATTTAGGGTGTTGGCGCCTATGTGGTATTTGTATGAATGTAGCTCGAGGGCATAAGTTTTACACCACATATGTCTGACTGAGACCCTTTTTAAGGATGTCTCTGTTGTCCCACACATCGATTATGACAACATTTTTGCAGTCATCCACAAACTTTGCTAAACATAGCCCTCGTGTGTTTGACTGTACTTCTGTAAAATATACACCAGACAGGAGGGGTCCCAGGACTGAGCCATGGGGGACAGCGGTTGTTACCAGCTTGAACAGGAGACCACAATTCTTACCTTGTGTGATCTATCTGTGCCCCAGTTGGCAATCCATCAGATGACATACATATTCATGCACTGGTTGTTGATTTTGTGGATACGACATGTGCCTGGGATGTTGGAAGAGGGCTTTCCAAGGTCTATGTGGGATGTGTGTAGCTCATTTCATTGATGTATGTCCTAAGTGACTGCCTTGAAAACAGTCTAGCAGGTTTGGGAACCATGATCTGCCCCTGACCAAACCGAAATTGTTAGGGTTGGGTGTTTGTAGGCTCACAATAGCTCTGTTTATGAGTTCCATCATGATGGACTCCATGGCCTTACAGATCAGGCTTAATAGGCTTATAAGACAATAGTTCCTATGGTCTGTTGTGCACCAGCACTTGTGGAGTGTGCCAAATGTTGCTGTAACACATTCAACAGTTTCATATCCTGTACAGAGGTTGAGTCTCAATGGACCATTCAGGTGCAGGGTCTGTTTATTTTGGAGTTCACATATGATACAGCTAGGGAAGCCATGTCATCCCATAGACACCGTGTTTTTAGGTTTGGAAAGTGCTGTTTAACCATTGGATATGTGATTTCTGGGTTTTCACAGTCTTCAGGTATGATAATGGGCCCTTTTTTCAGTGAGAGGGGGGTAAATATGTATGAACCTGTCTGACAAGATGTTGGCCGTGTCAGTCATGTACATGTATTAATTTACAGTTTGTACTGACTCAGAACATATATGTTTACATTGATATTTATGACATTGGGAAGTAAAGCTTCATGGTTCTCTATGGACTTTTTGACGATATTTTTGCCAGAACATGGATTGGATAATGTTAGGAGTGCTCATTGTTTATTGATGACACTCATCGGAGATTTATTGTTCTTCTTTGAACTTTCACTTTCTCTGAACAAGTTCAGTACTTGTGGTACATAGTTTGATTAGGACAGGAGTCCAATATATTGTATGGGTCTGTTTTCATATCACTGTGTGCACAAGGCAGGATTGGTGGATAGTAACATGTTTCTGGGGTGAGAACTGCAACTGCCAGATATGTGTGGCCCACTGCTATACTCAGACAGGGCCTAAGTGTGTGAGTATGCCCAGTATGACCTTTAAGTATGTTGTTGACTGACATTTGCTTCGTTTATTGAAGTGTGTGAGCATGCCCAGTATGGACCTATATACTATATGTGTGTGAAAATCAAGTTGTTTTTTTACTTCAGGCCTCACCTTTGTGTGGTACATCGACAGGAAGCACACTGTGCCTGCAGGGCTTCCATGAGTCGTTTTGCATAGACTTATCAACATTTCTACATACAGGGGGGACTGCTATTATTTGTACATTTCTACCCAGTGGCACACCTGATTGTTACTGTGGGTGTACATAGGATGAGGGGTTCACCTGACACTTATACACATTTGCTAGGCCTGCACTGCTATGTCAGGTACTCCATTTCAGTTTGTACTGTTGCCTATCATACTGGCTTGAGGCATACTACTGTACTACAGAACTTAGCTTCCAATTTCGCGTATATTAGTTTGTGACTTCTTAGCCTACCCAACCCACATCACACTGCCTGGCCTGCTGTTATCTGTCTGCATAGGCCTGGGGGGAAGTTCAGAGTGCATGATACAGCATTTGTTTGTGTTTGCGTTAGTCTACAATTGCCCTGCTGTGTCTGTGCCAGTGAAATGCTGTCATAGCTTAGTGGTTCAGTACTGTGACTATAGTGCACAGTATCCTGAGTTTGAGCCCTGTCACTGCTTTTTATTTTCCTGCTGGGCAGACCTGACTGGTTAAGGAACAGTAAAGCAGGTGTGAGCATGTTTAGCCGACTTTGCCTGACTTTGCCCACCATTGCCCAACATTGCCCAATGTTGCGCTAGTTTGCGCAGTGCGCAGCTCTGCACAATTGTACTTATTTATACTAAATACTGGTAAAATGTGCTTAGCTCTGCGCAATTGTGCTTAAATATGCTAAATAGTGGTAAAATATCCTTAACACTGCTTTATATTGCTTAATATAGGGCAATCATGCTTCAGGTTGTGCTGCAGAGCTGCCTATATCGGATGCACATAATACACTCCCTATACATGTTTGAAACAGGTCGTGTCAAGTTAGGCATCCCTTTTATTGTATGTGGGAGTCAGAGAGAGATAGGTGTCATTTCCAGGGTTCCTACTGAGTCAGTGTATGTGCTATGTGTTGCCTCTTTGCCAAGGACAGGGCATAATGGGCACGCCTCCTTCTGCCTACTGGGGCAGGCTCAGGTTGTTCCTCCTCTGAGTCATGCTGTGCCTGTGCAGGCCTTGGCAATGGTGGGGGGCTGTTAGGCCCTGCCCCATGCTGTTCCTGCTGCAGCTGTTTTCACAGGATCATATTGTGTAGCATGGCACATACCATGACAATTTGGGTACATGTAGTTGGTGAGTACTGCAAGGCTCCACCGGATGTGTCCAAGCACTGGAACTGTGACTTGAGCATCCCAACACACGCTCAATTATGTTTCTTGTTTGTGCATGTGCCTCATTATGGAGTACCTGTTTGTGTGTGTGTGCATTTCTGATGGGTGTCATCAGCCACGGCTCCAGTGCATATCCAGCATCCCCCACTAGGTGGCCATCAGGGGTGTCCCCATTGGCAAATATCTGGTACAGCTGCGTCAGATGCCAGATGTGGGAATAGTGATAGCTTCCAGGGCAGCCAGCACACACATTCATTATTATGCCCTGGGCATCGCACAGGACCTGGCAGTTGATGGAGGGGAAGCCCTTGCGGTTGATGTAGACATTACCCCGCTCACTGGGTGGTGCTTTGATGTGTATGTGCATGCAGTCTATTGCACCCACCACCTCAGGATATTCCGCTATTTGGTGGAAGAGACACATATTGCTGGCCAATGCCTCACTGGAATTGGGGAAATATACATGCTCACCAACATGTGCTGACATGGCATCCAGGAACTGGTGCAGTACCCTGGATGCTGATGCCTGTGAAACCCCCATCATAATCACCAGTTGGTCTCTGGAAGGTACCTGTAGCTAGTATTCGTAGGCCAACACATACCTTGGTATCCACTGGGATGGGTTCCCCTATGTTGGTTCTGTGTGTGAGGCGTGGCCGGCACAGCTCAACAATTTGCTGCAGGAGGTCTCTGTCCATTCTATAGCGCTCTACTATCAACAGCTCATGTAGCCCCTGGTAGGTTACCCTGGGTCTGTACACTCTTCTCCATCTCCTCACTGTGGGTTGTTCAGCAGCATTTACAGCATCACCACCCTCAGCACGTTACACATGCTGGTTTATAATAGCAATTGCAGCCCCTAACATTTTGTCAGCCTTAAGCTTTTTGAGTTTTTGCTCTTTCTAAACTGCAGTGTTGCAGAGTTCTTGTGAAAAAAAAACAGGTTAGACTGCTGTTTGCAGAGTTTAAATTGTTGTGCTGGGCTGGGCTAGTCGACTGCCTGTGTAATTGGCTGATTGTGATGTATTTCACCTGGCAGCTCTGTTAGTTATCCTTGGTTAACTTCCTACTACTTCTTTTCCTTCCTTTTTCCCTTTCTGTTTCCACAAGGGGCAGCACGCAAACAAGCGCACACTCGCCTACACGTGCGCACATGCTGTGTGCCCGTTTGCAAGAAATTTCTGATATCTCCATGGTGTACGCCTTTGGTTTCTTGCTTTCAGCTACTACCACTGTAAACACGCCTCTTATAATCTTGAGCAACTCAGGGCAAACACATGCCACTGTGCTCCAATCACCTTACAGTCTTTCAGACATACCCCCTCATGATGTCACCTATCTTCTACTAGACTGCTACCCTACTCCTACACTTACACTCTAGGGACATGGTTCACATGCCAGGGAAAGTTGGGATTCACTATCCTTATCCTCATTTGCATAGGATTGCCTACTAATGCTTGGTTACATCTCTCACACTGAGCTTCCTGCCCTTAGCAACCACTACTCATTGGCCATGTTTTTTGCAGCCTGCCATTCACTTGCATGGCAGAACAAGTTTTTTAGTGTATGAGCACATTTGTGGCTATTTTTTTACTTTTTTTAATTTTATTTAAAGCACAGCATGTTTGCGCAATGCTGCGCTACGGTTAAACATCAGCGATCGGGGAAAAAAATTACATTTGATTTTAAGGATTTACAACATTTGCAAATGCCAATGACCCTATATTTATTTGGAGCTGTCATGGCTCCATTTAGCTATTTGCAGAACGGTACTCCATTACCAACGGAGTACATTTCTGCAAATAACACTACTCTTGCACAGACAGGTTAGTGGTTCCTGGATCGCAAATTTACCTCATTTGCATAGCTTTCTGCAGCAAATGAGGTAATTTGCATACCATAACAATGTCCGTTAAGAGTAGTTTTAGAAGCTCTCATGCACTGCCCTACCGGCTATTGCTGAATCGCTCGGCAGACATATTGCCTGTCAGCCATCTTACACTGCTCGTACACTCCGCGCCAGCCTTTGCAAATCCAGACCATGATTTGTTTGAATTAAGAAGGAGCAAATCATCTGCAAAATTATTTAATTTGCTTAATTCAGGTCATCATGAAGATCATTTGCAAAGAAGCATGAGTGAAATGGCCCAATTAGAAAACCCGGTGGGATATCAGGGAGAAAGATCCTATTGTTTGATAACCTTGATTATATTATGACCTGAGCAATTCTGCTAGACAATCTTTAGATAAAGTAAGAGGACCATTGATAAAGCCAAAAGTTCCTAGAGGCTAAGCAGTATGGATAAGTCCCCCATATCAATGACCCTTAATACATAAATACATACATGCTTACATATATGCACATAAATACCACCAGTAAGCTGCCTTGACTGGTATTATTATGAAATGATCATATAGCAATAAGGAATTCAGGGACAGTAGTGAAAGCAACACAAAATCCATGCTGAGTACAGAAAAGAAATTCACTTTTGTTTACAAACTGAAGCACATGAACATAGACTACTTTTTAAATGATTTTTGGCCATGTAAAGAAGGACAGAATATGCATAAGATTAGAAAGAGTTAGTGATAAGGCAACTTGTGAAGAATAAGGTTTATGGTGTGCTTCTAAGGAGAGGTAGCAAACATGGCCAATAGGTTCATCACTTTACTGGTACTATTTAAGATTACTGTCCCCAATCCGTCATCAGCTTTCAGCTATTTCTGACAACTATAATTTGATGACTATGTCTCCAAAGTAGTGTTACATAGTTTTATAAAAATTTCAGTCAATGATATGGGATAATTAACCATAAAACAGACTTACATTTGTTTGTAGCCACTTTTTTCCCCGAAATGAGCATCTTCATTTTTCATGTTAATGAAAACAATGTATTTTAATGCCATATTAATAAAGAACAAAACATCATCACAGGATTCAATAAAGGGCTTAGTGTGAGCATTAAGGCTTATGCTAAAAATACTCTGCTTCCATGATGTGGAATTTTGCAATAGACAGACCTGTTAGTTGCAATGGAGAAAGAGCTCATTATCAGCTAATTTGCATACCTCTGAATCACAGTTACTACTGTGATGTGCTCATCATGGTAGTAAACTGCTGCTCACCTAACCACCGGCATACAACCATGCCATATTTACACTTCCATGTACACAAGTACATATTCAAATACAACACACATGCAATCACACACACACACACACACACACACACACACACACACACACACACACACACACACACACACACACACACACACGCACGCGCACACACACACACACATACACACACACGCACACACACACAAACACACACACACACCTGTACCTGCTCCCCTCTCTTGTCTGTTTTCAAGTGATTCATCCTGCCCCTTAATCTCTGTAATATTTCAGGTGGATTATAGCACACTTGTCATTGCCCTGTTGACTAGTTTATGTGCCCTTATGTAATATATGTAGACTCTATGGTGTATAGTGTCCCCCTAACCCTGGATCACCATACTAGTAGAGTATATCCTGGTGTCTAGTATCCACCCATCCCCATTTCCCTGTTCACAGGACCATAGGATCATAGGAAGTTACTAGGTTAATGATCTTTGGGCCATTACAAGTCTAGCCAAGTTCTATCCTTATTTCCATGATCAACACCGATTGCCCCTGTCCAAGAAGGACACAGGTGGAATCCCAAGGGCAATTTACAGTTCCTATACAATCGTCCAAACTGCGCTTAAAAAGGGCCAATGAGGTTCTCTGTTTGACATGAAGTGGGAGTCAGTTCCAAAGGCATGCTAACCTCTGGGAGGCAAATCTATCCCTCCAGCAGGTTCTATTAATATCACATACCAGGTTAAGGTCCTTACAGTGAGTAACTCATGTACCATTTGACTTATGATGCAGCATTTCCAACAAAGGAGGGTCAGAGATTGCCCTGTATGCAAGGCAGAGATCACCTCTGAGCAGTCTGTATGAAACAGAATAAAGTGATAGTTATTTCCGATGATCCACATAGAGTGGATGCTGAAGGCCTTGAATTTTCCTTGTGAGAAACCTTTGTGGTCCCTCCAGTTGCTGCACGTGCTTGGACAGGTACATTATAGAAAGGGGCACTGTGCTCAATTATTGGCATGATGAAGGAAATGTACAGGGAGGCTATAACTTCTTTTTTTCTGGAGGCAATGCCCTTACTTATGAGATGAACCATATAGAATGCCCTTCTTACCACTGTGGAGACATGGTGGTCAAAGGTAAGGTTGCTGTCAACCTGTGTGCCCAGGTCTCTCACCATTGAGTGTGTACTTAAGGTGTTGTTATTGATGTGGTAATTAGCATAAAACATTGCCCTCACAAAAAGGGATGACAATACATTTTTTTGCATTGACTTAAAGGCCATGACTTTGACAGCAATCATTTGTTTGTGTAAGACCCTCTTGTAGGATGTTGACATCATTAGGAGATTCTATGACAGCTCCCAGTTTGCAGTCATCAGCAAACTTTATCAGACACAGAGCTTTAGGTTTTGGTTGTATTTTGGAGAAATAGATTCCAAACAGTAGAGATCCCAGGACTGATCCCTGTGGAACATCACTGACTACAGGTCTGCTGTGGGTGGTGGATTCCCCTATTTTGCTTACATGGTTCTATCAGTGAGCCATTTAGTGATCCATCTAACAATATAAGGGTTGATACTTAGCTGGGTGAGTTTGTTAATGATACCTGAGTGGGGAATAGTGTCAAATGCCTTGGTTCAGTCTAGGTGGGCTGTATGCACAGATTTCTCCTCATCTAGGGCCTTGATGACTGTCTAGAAGAAGTCCACCAGGTTTAAAAGGCATGATTTCCCTTTGATAAAGCCAAACTAAGTAGGGTCAAGTGTTTTCAGATTGCCTATATCTTTGTTGATAAGGTCCAGGATAATAGGTCTAAAGCACCTAGGGTCAGTGGAAGCAACGCCTTTGTGCAAGGGAATAACAGTGGCCATTTTCCATTTAGCTGGGATGTAACCAGTGTTTAGACTATGACTGAAAAGCATACCCAGTGGTCTTACTAATTCATAGAGCCCATGTAGGACACCACCCGGGATGTTATCAGGTCCGATAGATGCTGTGTTTTTGGCATTAGAGAGGGTGTTTATGACCTGCTCTTTAAATATACAAGGTAGGGGACAGGTGGTAGGGATGTCATGGAGTGCATGTGGCAGGGACAGTTGAGTCAAGTTTTCACAGAACCTGTTGGCCAAAAGGTTAGGCATGTCCACAAGCTCAGTATATATGGTATCATTAACTATCTGTTTGGCACAAACCTGCCCTTTCCTTTTAGGTTACTGATGTAACTAAAGAATGGCTTATGGTTGTCTTTAGTTGAGGAAGCTAATTTGTATTCATAGTTTGCTTTGGAGGACATTACAAGAAGTCACTTGTTTAAGCTTAGGAAGGGGTGTTTACATCTTAGGGTCACTCCGTCTTACTCTTAGGTAGCAATTTCTTCCTCTTATTGTAAAGCCTGTTAATGGCTGTTGCCCACCAGGGAGGTTTGCTCTTCCTTGAGGAGCTTGTTTTGGTCCTATCAGGTACGGCCAAGTCAATGCACTTATACAGGTGTTTGTATAAAGCATTGGTGTAGAACTCGGTATAGTTGCCAGTTCCATCGGGGGGGGGGGTGCACTGAAGCTATTTATAGCATCCTGTAAGAGGCTATAATCTGCTTTGGAGAAGTTCTTTAGTTTAGTTGCCCTGGGGGGACAGGTGTGATAGTTACTTCAAACAAGACTGATTTGTGGTCAGATCTCACCAGGGATCTACAGTGGTCCACCATATTGGTAAGCACCAGATGCAGGTTATTTGCACCCCTTGTTGGGGTATCAACCAAATGGTCCAGAGCATTGCAGTTAATGAAGTCGAGGAACCTTTGGGCAAGTGAGTTTGAGCACATGCAATTTACCCAGTCAATGGAAGGGTAGTTAAAGGCACCCAAAACCATGGTGTTTGGCTGCATCTTGATAGACTCAAGTTGATCCAAATAGGCAAAGTGGGTGTCCTGATTCATGGAGGGTGTCCTGTATCTGGCAATGACTTGAATAGGTGTCCTACCAACAGTTAATTGGACCTGAAGTATCTCCAGTGAATCATACTGTTTAACCAATCTGGCATTGCAGTTATCGTTAATGAATATTGATACACTGCCTCCTTTAATTTTCACACCTTCGGTTTGTGGTCTGAATGTGTGGAAGGAGGTGTAACCCAGTATGGCTGGGGTGCTCTTCACAGCCTTGAAACAGGTCTGTGTGACTGCACAAATGTCTGCATCTTCCAAGGTGAGGACCGCTTCCAGTGAGTACAGTTTCATATTAGGACTCCTAGCATAACCTTGAGGTTGTTTTTAGATGGAGTTTTTATGTTGGAAATTTTATCCTTGAGACACTGCCTAAAAAAAGCACTATGGAGGTGGCAACAGCCTTAGCCAGTAGCCGAAATCCCAGGGGTGACAGATGAAGACCATCTCTGGCAAAGCATCAAAGTCTGTCGATCATGTCATCCCAGGCTAACAGATACTGGATCCCCTTAGAATGACACCAGAAACTAAGACAATTATTGAATGTCAATCATTTTCTGTTTGTATTGAGGCATCATCCTAGGTAAAGGTAAAATGCTGCTTAAGGCTAGGGACATACTTGCCTGAGACACATAGTCCAAGAGTTCAGTCATGTCTCTCTTCATATAGTCCAGAGAGGTATGTCTCAAGTCATTCACACAGGCATGGACTATGACGGTGTCATAACAATACCTGTTTGTGAGAGACTTCAGTGCATGTGTGATATGGTGGATTCTGGCACCTGACAGACAGCTGACCATGACCTTTTCCTTATCCTTATTTTGTGGTTTGTCTTAAAGACTTGACTGATGAGTCACTGGTGCATGAGCTATTATGTATATTGTGTTCTGCAGAGGAAGTATTATGTGTAGCCTGCTTGTGTTTGTGTTAGGGAGGTCACTGTTATTTAGGTATATTTCTGGTGAGGACCTCTGCATATGCAGGTATGTGTGATGTGGGTTTGGGTGAAGTAGGAGGTGAGGTGTGCATGCCAACAACCCATTCATTGTCATATGTACTAACTGGTGTGTGAGAGAGCATGGATTCAAGATTCTTGATATAGTTGCATCTTTCACATGTTGAATTTGTTTGGCCTAGGAGTTGTGGGTTGTCTTTCAACATGAGGCACTGCCTCAGGATGTCAATGTCGACCAAGCTGGCTAGAGAAACAGTGGGAAATCGTCTGTACATAACGTTAGGTAAATTTATATAGTTAAAAAAAGAGGTCATACTTCGGAATAGCTAGTGGGTGAGAGATGTGTTGGTACCTCTGAAGTTAGGCTTAGTGTTCCACCTGACAGTAGAGAAAGGGTGTAAAAAACCTCTGGAGGACCACAGGCAAAGTGCTAAGGGAAAATTTAACAAGCAAAGCATTTCTGTCTATAACCACCAACTGTAACCACCACTATGCAGCATTGCATGACGGTGCACTACACGCAAACAAGCACAAACACAGGGCTTAAATAAAACAAGAAATAACCCTTTTAACTCAAACCAGCCAAATAAGGAAGCTCTCTCTGAGCTCTAGTCCAACCACCCTTGATTAGATGGGACCCAAACAGCACTCTCCTCACACAAGAGTGCAGAAGGGCCTTCACCAACAAAGATGGCATGAATTTGATGTTTGGAAGTTACAAAAGAGACCCAGAAACAGCAAACTAGGATCTGGGCTATGCTACAGCTGAACTAGTACAGGATACCGTAAGATGTAAAATGAAGCAAAATACAGTCAGACAATTCAGACAGTAGAATGCAAATACAAATTAAAATTGCAATATAAGAGCAAAAACAGGCACTTATAGTTAGTTGGAAGCAATGGATGTCTCATATCTTTCAGTATTCAGTGATGAGCTGGTTTAAGTGCTCAAGTGATATCAAACAGTCTAGATTCAGCAAGTCAGAATCTAGCCTATACTACAAAATGCAACAGTACTAGACATTCAAAGTGCATGAAATCACACTCACAACAGCAAAAAACAGTTTAAGTAAAGCAGCAATTCACCAGCAATTCCCAGCTTAGACGGGTGTAGGCCACATTCTCCGATCACAACAAGAGTCTGGACCACAACCCTCCCAATCTAAAATAACTGGTTTGGAGCCCACATGCTTAAACCAGAACTAAGATACTTTAAGAATAACAGACACAATAAGCCTTCACCCAGCAATTCTCATCTCAGAAGAGCAGAGTCTACACTCTTCTCCCACAACCATAAACCTTCTTAATGTAAAACAACTGGCCTGAAACTCAAGTCCTTAAACCAAAACTGAGAGACTAAGAGTAACAAATGCAATTTAATCAGGCTACTAACAGGCAGTAATAAATGCAGCAAAATAAATGCAATTGAATACTTTAAGAACAAGCAGCAAAAGCAAAATAAAGTAATACAGCATGAAGAGACACAAATACAGTAAAAGCAGCTGAATATTTTTTTCTAGGCTACTAACAAGCAGTAATAAATGCAACAGAACAAATGCAATTGAACACTTTTAAGAACAAGTAGCAAAAGGAAAATAAAGTAGGAAGAGACAGAAATACAGTAAAAGCAGCTGAATAAAGTGTAATGTTTTTAGCTAAGTAGAAAGGGAGGGAGGAAATGGAAAATAATTCAAGGTTAAGAAAAATAGGGGGTGGGCCTTCCCAAATGATTTCACTGTACTCATTAGAATGAACTTATGCTATGAGACTGGAAGAAGTGTCCAATATCAAATTTATAATCAAGTTGGGCAACTCAAAAGCCACAAAGTTTTAAGAATACAATATCACACTCGGGTGTGCGGAAAAATAAAATTGAGACAGAATCCAGACAGACAAGGATTCCTGCAGTAAAGTTCACTAGCCCTGAGATATGTTCACAAAATACAGCCTTTGCAGAATATTATTAAAACAACACCCTAAGAGCAGGACAGTGACGAGCAGATGAAATTTCTTTAACAAGTGCAGGCCAATAAATACATGCAGCACAGGAATGTTAAATATCACTGAAACAGAGCAAGTGCAAAAAATATGCTTATATCAGCTTTAAATTTTTAGATGGTTTTAGAAGCACTCCAAATCTTGTAGTCAGGTGAACAGCCAGGCACAAAAAAGCAGACTCTGTTCTGACATCAGTGCTGTTAGGGAAATAAAGGTAGTGTAATCCATGGTTTCTATCAATTCCCTCCCTGAATATTGCCTTTTGGCCAACTTCATTACCATGACATGGTGGAGCTGACTGTGCTTATCTGTATAGCCAAGCAATTTCTTCAATCACTCGTATAGATGCCTTCCAGGTGGTGTTTTTGGAGTAGGAAGCAGATGCTAATTAACGTACGCTTCTCCACTGGACTGCCTCATTAGCATTCAGTATGGCTGCTGAGGCAAGCCCACATGGTGTTTCATACGACAACACCATGCAGTATTGTTTTATGGCCCTTGCTGAATACCAAAAGGTTACCATGACATGTACATAGAGGTGTACATATCTCAGTACTTTCCTGGATTTTGCCCTACTTTTATGCCTACTGTTTTAGGACTGGAATCACAATACTATGTGTTCGCTTTTGATAACTTTTATGCATATTACTTTATGTGTGCATTTTTATTTTAAATTGAATGTTTTGCATATGTTGCTGTTTTATATTTCATATTGCCATTTTGACCCAAGTTTGGCCATGTCTACATATGCCAATACTTATATTTTGCTTCCAAGAATAGTTATAAAATTTTCAGGACAATGTGTGCGGATGATCTGTGAGATATACACAATAAAGTGCATCAGCCAGAAACTCTGGGTACAAGAGCACATAACAGTCTCAATAAGAAAAAAATGTATGTGTTTGTTCTAAAGCATTTAAAATAGTAGCAAATATTCCCCTTGATTCAGCAAGCCCTACATGGTGTGCAGGAACAGTGCAGGAGCTCTTGGATGCAATATGGCCACAGTGCGATCCAGTAATAAGCTGCAGGGATGTGCACAAGCGCTCCTGCACTATTCCTGCATGGACACAGCTCTTGTATGCAAAATACCCCATTTTCAGGTGAAAACCATGCAAATGAGGTGAATTTGTGATCCAGGAAACTGTCAGCTGGCCATGCAGGACTAGTGTAATGTGTAGAAATGTACTCAGTTTGTAACCGAGTACATTTCTGCAAACTAGTAAATGGAGCCATGACAGCTCCAAATAAAGTATGTATATTATATGGAAGCCATGCCAATGGCCAAATATATGGCCATTGCCATGGAAAACAGTTGCAAAGATAAAAAAAAAAACAACTTTTATTTTTTTAGCCGATTTCAGCTGTTTAAGCGTAGGGCAACGGCGCACAAATGGGATCCGGCCGAAAATATAAAAAAATAACCTGAAATAAGCATTCTAACCAAAATCACTGTTTTGCCATTATACTCAATGGCAGGCAGAAGACAACATGGCCAATAAACAGTGGTTGCTAAGGGGGGAGGCTCAGTGTGGGACCTGTAATGATGCATTGGGTTGGGAGGGTGGCCTAATGGTTAAGGTGTTTGCCTTACAAACACAAGGTGCAGGGTTTGAATCTCACAAGGGATAATTGGCTAGGCTTAAAATGGCTCGCAAGGGCAGTTAGCTTAGTACTAATCTATGAACCTAATCTATGAACCTATTAGCAGACAATCCTATGCAAATGAGGGGAATGATACTGAATCCCAGATTTCCCCTCAATGCTAGTCAGCACTCAACATTGTAAGTGCACGAATAGCAAGATTCAAGCCTAAGAGTTAGCTGACATCATAGGGGGTGTGTTAGGCATACTGTAAGCTGATTGGAGCCCTGTGGCTCGGGTTTGCCCTTAGCTTAGCAGAACTAAGCAAGGGAGTGTGTCTGAGGCTGCCTAGTACACTTTACATTGCCTAAGCGGGTGTGTGCGCCATGCACTGGGTTTTAAAGGAAAAAAAGTAAACCAGGAAATAGCAGTTCTGTGCACTTTTGAGCAATGTGTTTGTGCAGCGCGCTATTGGGCTTAAACAGGAAGGCAATGGGAAGGGAAAACAGCAGTAAGAAGGTAATCAAGGAGAACTAGAATTGCTGGCAGGTGAAATGTATCAGAATCAGCCAATTACACAGGCAGCAGCCCAGCCCATCCCAGAACAATACTATAAACTATACAAACACCTTTCCCTCTGTTTTTTCCCACATACTCTACACCACCAGTGTATACAAGCGGGGAAATTTTAACAAACAAAAACAATGCTAGAGGCTGCAGCAGCTATCATACATCAACATGTGGAAGACGCTGAGGGTGGTGAGGATGAGAATGCTGTCGACCAACCCATAGTGAGGAGACGGAGAAGAGTCTACAGACCCAAGGTAACCTACCAGGGGCTACATAAGCTTGAGATAGTGGAGCACTATATGGTGGACACGGATCTCCTACAGCAAATTGATGAGCTGTGCCGGCCATGTCTGGCACACAGAAGTAACAGAGGGGAACCTATCCCAGTGGATACCAAGGTATGTGTAGGCCTAAGAATACTAGCCACAGGCACCTTCCTAAGGCCAACTAGGGATATCATGGGGATCTCACAGACATCAGCATCCAGGGTACTCCACCAATTCCTGGATGCCATGTCAGCACATGCCAGTGAGCACGTATATTTTCCCGACACCCGTGAGGCATTGGCCAGCAATATGCGTATCTTCCATCAAATAGCAGAATACCCTGAGGTAGTGGGTGCTATAGGCTTCATGCACATATGCATCGAAGCACCACCCGGTGAGTGGGGTAGGCTCTACTTCAACCGCGAGGGCTTCCCCCTCCATCAACTGCCAGGTCATGTGCAATGCCCAGGGCAGTATAATGAATGTGTGTGCTGGCTGCCCTGGAAGTTATCACAACTCCCACATCTGGGATCTGACACAGCTGTACCAGAGATTTTTCAGTGGGGACATCCCTTACGGTCACCTAGTGGGGGATGCTGGTTACACAGTGGAGCCGTGGCTTATGATACCCATCAGAAATGCACACACACCCAAACAAGAACTCCATAATGAGGCACACGCACAGACCAGAATTATAATAGGGCATGTGTTTGGGATGCTCATGTCACGGTTCTGGTGCCTGGACACATCTGGTGGAGCCTTGCAGTACTCACCAGCAACATGTACTCAAATTGTCATCATATGTGCTATGCTACACAATATGATCCTGCGGAAACAGCTGCAGCAGGAATAGCAGGGGGCAGGGCGACAACCCCCCCCCCCACTGTTGCCAAGGCCTGTAAAGGCACAGAGTGACTCGGAGGAGGAACAACCTGAGCCTGCCCCAGTAGGCAGAATGAAGCATGCCCAATATGCCCTGGCCTTGACAAAGAGGCAACACATAGCACATGCACTGAAACAGTAGGGAACCAGAGAATGACACCTCTCTCTGACTTGCACATACAGTAGAAGGGATGCCAAACATGATGCTACCTGTGTTCTACCATGTATAGGGAGTGTACTATGTGCATCCGACATAGGCATCCCTCCAGCACCATCCTCAATACTGGCACAGACACAAGGTAAGTCATTCTTCCTAACAATTGCTGAATGGAGTAGTATATGTTGTTACTTGTATCTATGGTATGGATGTGAGCATGCAAGGGAATTGGGTGGCTGAATGGGATGACAGCAAATAGTAGACACCTATAGTGGCAGCATGAGATCTGTAACAAATATTGGTATCACCATAGTAGCCAGTACTACACATGGTGACAAAACCCATTGCAGGAAATGTGCTGGGCCACATGTCTGTCCATATGACACACACATGCCAGTCAGAGAGGCTCACATACCCAGCAACAGTCGCAGCCAGCAGGACAGGTGTAGGCAAACACAAACTAAGCCTGTGCTAAGACCTCTGAATGATGGCTATGGGTAACCTCCCCCCAGGCCTATACAGACAGACTACAATAGTGGGGATGTTAGTTCTGAAGGGTAAGAAGCCAGAAACTGATATGTAGGTCAGTCAAACCTAAGACCTGTAGTACACTGATATGCCACTAGTCAGCATGATAGGGTAGAATACAGAATGAAATGGAGTACCTGAGATACCAGTGCAGTCATAGCAAATGTGGACAAGTGTCAGGTGTGCCCCCCCAATTCCTATGTAGAAATGTAGTAACAGTCTGGTGTGCCCCCCAGTCCGATGTAGACATGTAGTAACAGTCAGGTGTGCCCCCAAATCCTATGTAGAAATGTAGTAACAAGTCAGCTGTGCCCCCCATTTCTATGTAGACATGTAGTGACACACAGGTGTGCCCCCTACAATCCTATGTAGAAATGTAGTAACAATCTTGTGTGCCCCCCAAATCCTATGTAGAACTGTAGTAACAAGTCAGCTGTGCTCCCCATTTCTATGTAGACACATAGTAGCAGTCAGGTGTACCCCCCCAATCCTATGTAGAAATGTAGTAACAGTCAGGTGTGCCCCCAAATCCTATGTAGAAATGTAGTAACAGTCAGGTGTGCCCCCCAAATCCTATGCAGAAATGTAATAACAGTCAGGTGTACCCCCCTCATTCCTATGTAGACAGGTAGTGGCACACAGGTGTGCCCCTCATAATCCTATGTAGAAATGTAGTAAGAGTCAGGTGTGCCCCCGGTCCTATGTAGACATGTAGTAACAAACAAGTGTGCCCCCCCCCAATCCTATGGAGAAATGTAGTAACATGTATGTGTAGGTATAATAACAGTGGACCAAAGATTACCTGAGCTGGCCAAGGTAGCAGGATAGATTGCAGCATGTGTACAATATGCAGGTCTGTTTGTGTTAGGTTGGTGTGTATAGTATATTGTGTGAAAGTGGTCAGTATGTATGCATGGTGAGGTTTGTCCTGGTGGCCATTGCCCAGTACTGCCAATGATAGGGCCAAGTCCTCAAAACTGCAGTTCCAAACACAATGCTTCCCAGTATAATACATTATAGCAGTAAGCCATTGTAAATGTTTGGAAGTAATATGTGCCACCATCTGAAAGATGGACATGGGATGACTGTCAGGCCAGACATACAAGCAGTACACAGGGGAAGTACCCCAGACAGACAGTGTATAATAAGTAACTGTCAATGGACACACCCTTGGAATTGTACATACAGGTTTGCAGCACATTATCTGGGCTTGTAGTAGGGGATACCGATGTTGTTTGGCCAAACACTGACAGACCACAAAGGCCATAGGAATGATGTATTGAGAAACAGCTGATGTTCCTGCACAAACCAGCATAAGTGGAATGCCCGATGCATATCTGTGAGTAAGATGCAAGTAGTGTCCATAGCACACATGCACCCAGCTCACCCAACCACCACACACAGGCACCTCTCCGGTCTTCTCCCTGCTGTTGGGAATGAGTACGATATGACCCCCACCTGTGTACGGCAATAGTGAAAGAATGCAACATGCAGAGCAGGTGTCCCATGCAGGTGTGTCACTAGCTATAAGCAGAACCCAGCCAGCATCCACACCACTGGATCAATACTGACAGAAAGTATTAGCATGAACACCTAGCACACCTACCCTGTCACCCCAGGGGAATATACTGTATTGCAGTCTGGGACTGTAGGACTGACAGAATGCAATGGCCTGCTACAGCTGGCCTGCATCACTACCAAATGGCCTACAGTCTTCTTCCAAAGACCTGTGTCTCACCCGTACTGCCAATGTATGTTATGTCATGGATTCCCACATAACAACATGACACAGTCTACAGAACCCATATGCAAGGCCACGTGGACAAACCACAGTAACATGTCCACCATGTCCTACTGCATGAACTGTGGACCCACACCAATATATTGCAAATATGTCTATCTGACAATACTTGATGACATAAAGCATCACAGTGTATAACAGTACACATGTCTGAATATCTCTGTTAACATCAGGACCATGTAGCAGAAGCAGCACAGACATAATTACCTACAGTAACCCACTATCCTTTGCCCATTTTGACCCCATATTATCAACTGATCTGCAGATATCCTGCAGAAACAGTTTGCTAGCTGTAGGTGTAGAACACAAAAGTCTGCATTGGAGTACAATCTACCTGGAATGGATTCACACATTCAGTACAGAAGGTCATACTGGACATGCTCACGCACTTAAAGAAATGAAGCCTATGTCTGGCAACAACAGTGGACCATACATATCTGACAGTTGCAGATGTTAGTGCATAGACTCCTCAGTATGCACCAGTCATGTTTTGCACACACATTGGATAGGAATACACACATATATCCAAGTACAACACACTATAATATGCCAAAAGCACACATACATAGATGTGTGGAAGAGAGGGACAGTGACAAAGAGCTTTCCATCATGAGGCCTGTTCCACACAGCACACAGCCAAATGGCTACAACCACATGATGTGTAAATGTCACCCACAGTAGACATTTGCCTCTGGAATCCCTCAGCATTATAGACTCTATGGTGCTAGTGCTAACTGTGCAACATGACTGTACAAGGCAGTAGTCATCTAGCAGTTGTATATACGTACCTGTGGAATATAAACCTGTGTGTGCCTGAGTGTGGTTTGTCTGCCACTAGATGAATGGGTTACGGCCCTTGCACACTCTCTGCCCTCCCCATTGCCCTACTATGGCAAGCCTGCTGAAGTCATTCACTTTGAAATACACCTTTGGGGAATGAGTAGCCCAGTAATCCCTGTGGTGGATCCTGTAACTGTAATGCGGTAGTGTGATAAACTAGTTAAGTAGGAGTTCTAATCCCAGATGTGGCAACTGTGTGTGTGTGTTTGGCTGTGAGGGATCAATGCTTTTTAGGCTAATCACACTCACTACAATTTCAAATTCTCTACTTTGGCATGCTTGCTGATGTCATTCACTTTGAAATACACCTTTGGGGAAGGAGTAGCCCTGTAAATTATGAGGCACATCCTATAACTGTGTAATGTTGTAGTGTGGTAATACCAGACATAGGAAGTGCTGTTGTTTGTATGTGTGTTAGTTTGTCTGTGTAGGGAGCAATGCCTTTTAGGTCATTCACAGGCAGTACAACCTCCATTGCCCTTCTTTGCAAGCCTGCTGATGTCATTCTCTTTGAACGACACCTTTGGCGAAGGAGAAGCCCAGTAATGTCTTTGGCACGTCTTATAACTGCGTAATGCTGTAGTGTGATAAACTAGTTAGGTATAATGTCTAATTCCAGACGTGGCAACTATGTGTGTGTGTGTGTGTGTGTGTGTGTGTGTGTGTGTGTGTGTGTGTGTGTGAGTGTGTGTGTGTGTTTGTGTAGGGATCAATGCTTTTTAGCCTAGTCACACTCACTACAATTTCAAATGCCTTACTTTGGCATGCCTGCTGATGTAATAAACTATGAAATACACCTTTGGGGAAAAAGTAGCCCAGTAATCTCTGTGGTGTGTCCTATAACTGCATAATGCTGTAGTGTGTTCAACTAGTTAGGTAGGAGTTCTATTCCCACACATGGCAAGTGTGGGTGTGTGCGGATTAGTTTGCCTGTGTAGGGAGCAATGCTTTTGAGGCCTTCACAGTCTCTACAACCTCCAGTGCCCTCTTTTGGCAAGCCTGCTAATGTCATTCATTTTGAAATACACCTTTGGGCAAGTAGCAGTCCAGTAATCTCCATGGTGTGTCCTATAACAGCATAATGCTGTAGTATGATATACTAGCTTGGTAGGGGTTCTATTCCCAGACATGGCAAGTGTGGATGGTTGTTTGTCTGTGTAGGGAACAATGCTTTTGAGGCCATTCACAGTCAATACAACCTCCATTGCCCTACTTTGGCAAGCCTACTGAGGTCATTCATTTTGAAATGCACCTTTGGGGAAGGAATAGTCCAGTAATCTCTGTGGTATGTCCAAAACAGTATAATGCTGTAGTGTGATATACTAGCTTGGTAGGGGTTCTATTCCAAGACATGGCAAGTGTGTTTGTTTGTCTGTGTAGGAAGCAATGCTTTTCAGGACATTCACAGTCAATATAACCTCCATTGCCCCACTTTGGCAAGCCTGCTGATGTCATTCACTTTAAAATACACCTTTGGTGAAGAACTAGCCCAGTAACCTCTGCGGCGCATCCTATAATTGTGTAATGCTGTAGTATGATAAACTAGTCAGGTAGGAGTTCCAATCCCAGACATAGCAACTGTGAGACTTTGTGTGCAAGTGAGTGTGTTCCTGTGTTTGTCATGTGTATCCTGTGGGGAGGTGGCTGTCAGTGTGTAACAACTGGACTCATTGTGGAGTGGGTTTTGCAAATTTCTTATATGGTGGGCCTATTATATGTCACAATGTCTACCTTACAAGCATAACAGATGTTAAACAGCAGAGAGGCTGGGGTTGCCAATCCATAACACTACATGTGACATCAAGGCCTGGTGAACAAATTAGGCAACCCTTGTATTACCCAGAGAACACTCTCTACCCACGTCTCATACATAAACACACTCACCTAGGGAACGACTGCTTTGTTGGTAGTACCTTGCATATTGCCCATAGATAGTAACCATGGTGTGATTACAGCAGACTAGAGAGGGTATGGCACCCTATCCCATCACTACAATAGGCACATAATTGCAGACAGCGAGCCCTCACTGTGTTCCCCACTGTAAGCCTGCAACAATTGTAGTGGCATCAAATGTGAACCACAGTGGACATACCATGCCTTAAACACATGCCCTGTATGGACAGATGCGACTGACACCAGGGAATACCTGTATCATGCTGTCAATGTACATGCAGGGTCAAGCTGTTGTCCATTGCCAGTTCCCACCACATGAGGCCAGGACTGGCACATCTGATGATAACAGTCTGTGTACACAACATGGCCCAGACACCACAGGTACAGTTCCATATGTCAGAAAACATGGATGTGGGACATGTGCACATCCCAGACACTGTCCATGTCAAGGACTATAGAACACATACATGTCAAGCATTGCACAGCACTGGCCACACACAATAGTAACCCAGATGACTGGATGGTGAATACAGTATTCACCTGTGTGGGCCAATCCAGACACTACACCCCTGAGCCACACTGCAGACCATTGTCATGTGGCCTGATGCCAAGGTATACCCTTCACCTAGCCTTGTACAGCCTTCTGGCACAGTCAACCACTACACACCTGTGAAGCAATGTACCCATGCATGTCAGTACTGGCACCCTGTGTCTGTGTGTGTGGAGTATAATGATTTTGATCCCATTCACACTCACTACAACTCCCATTGGCCTACTGAAGCATGCAGTCTGATGTCAAATATCTTCGCATAACCTTTGCCCATATATCATCCAAATAACCCCTGTGGTGCATGTGATACCTGCATATTACTGTATTGTGGCACACTGGCTAGTTATGAAGTCTATTCCTGACCCTGCCAGCTGTGTTAATGTGTGTGAGTCCCTGAGAGAGTGTGGCTGTGATGACATTGACGACTGTTCATGTGGACAGGCATGTGTACTACACCTACCTTATCAGTCCTATATCACTGTTGCAGATATCACTCACCATCAGATATACCTATGGACAGCTCCCCAACATGGAAACTATGTGGTGCATGCAATAACTGCATAGACATGTGATAGCTATACATAGTCAGTCAGGGGTTTAAAACCCCGTACTGGTAAGGGTGTGACACAAACATGCTTAGGTTTTACTCTCCCACCCGCTCCTTTACTTACTTTGTCTCTGTCTGTCTCTCTCACTCCCTCTCTGGTGGATGTGGAGAAGTACACCTGCTTTGCTTAGGCAGCAGCTTGTGTTTTGTAAGTGATACTCATGATCAGCTGATGGCCTCTGCACAAATTGCAGTCCCCCTCTGGCTGATTGCATGTGGAACAGCTGTAGTAACATTTCCATAGCCAATTGCATGGAAACAGACTCCAATATCTAGGAATATCATGTGGGTGTTGGGTCTTTTCATTCACAGTAAGCAGGACCTCATGTTGGTGTTTGGCAAACAGCATCACAGATGGTATTGGGATTTACCTCTAACAACATACACTGTGGAGACAGGCCAACAAACAGAAGGGGGATGTGCCAGATATGACTACAGAATGTAAGTGTTGCTCTTCTGCATTTGGAGTAATGCTGGTTTAACAGGGTTTGTGTGGATATGGCTAGTCTACATGATTTAATACCTGTCATGATAGTGCTATGTGTTTGAGGAAACTCCCACCTGTAGGGTTATCTGCAGACTGGGCAGTGTTTGGAGTCTTATGTTTCTTGTGTTACCCACAGATTACCTATTTTAGAACTGTAGAAGCATAGTCTAAGGATTGCAATCAGTACATAGTGACAGCCATGAGAGTTACTGACTTCATATCCCTCATAGGACATATGTCATAACAAACCCTGTTATGACAGTAAATGTATGAGGGTATCACAGCAGCATGCCAATATTGGCCCAATGTTTGTGGCTCCAGCCACAAGTCTGTCAACCTTTGTACATATGTCATGCAGTAAGAGGTACATATGTGCTGTACACCATTATTTATTGACATCATACCTGATAGCAAGCCAATCAGATATCAGACTGCTAGACATGTTATGTATAGTAGCGGTTATTTCTGGGAGCATAACGTGGGGATTCTGTGGTTGTGTGTACAGTACTGGGGTCTGTGTACTTATGGTGACTGTCGACAGTATGTGTATTGCGCATACATACCTTGGCCTGTGTATACACTGTGGTAGATGCCATTGTTCATGGTCCTGTTCTATCTGATGTTACATGCTGCTTCAGTGTATGGTACCCTATTGGCTCACATGTCTGTAGGGCCAAACACACTTGTGTCCCATACCACAGACAGGCAATGGACCACACTGTGTCATGACCCAGTTTATGTAGGGTTAGTGTGTGAGTGGCACATATCAGGATGGTGTTTATCAGATAGTCCATATAGTGTCATATTAAGCTTGCATACCATATGTGGCTGTGGCTGTGTTCACATTGGTTATGGGTATGCACTTTCTCACAGGTGTCTGTTACTCTGTGCTGTGACATGCATGTAGAGCCTGCTGTATTTGCAGGTACATGTGTATTTCCCCTTACAAAATGTAGTCCAGTGTTGTGGCAGTCTGCCCGTAGTTTGCACAGTGCTTTGTTACATGCCTAGCAGCTTAGTGTAATTACCCAGTGTGCTGTTATGTCCAGTTATTTGCAAGACATACTGCTGTCAGATCACCATAACTGTCATGTATTTCTGTCAAAGCAGTGGGATTCTTTACAGATGTATGTCACTAACTACCGAGTAGTATGTGGCCATGTGACCTCTGCACCACCAGGTATTATGTGTCAGGACAGACTGGCGTATGTGAATGCATAAACTGTATGGGCATATGTAGTCTAGTATTTAAGTGATATACCCATGTATATGGCTGTTAACATCTACATTGTCAGACGAGGTCCACATGTCTCGCAAGAAATTATTATATATATATATATATATATATATATATATATATATATATATATATATAAAAATTAAACAAACGCAAGTACATACATATACACAGCTATATATGTATACACATATATAGATATATATGCACATATAGTTATGGATAACATATATCTCGACATAAATCGGTATATCTGTTTAGATATGTATGCACATATAGTTATAGATATCTACATATATATATCAACATAAATAGGTATATCTGTATATATATATAGGATGTGTGTGTATATATATATATATATATATATATATATATATATATATATATATATATATATATATATATATATATATATATATATATATATATATATATATATATATATATATATATATATTTATATATATATATATATATATATATATATATATATATATATATATAGATATATATATATATATATATATATCTATACAGAGAGCTCTATAAATGGCTATATATATATATATATATATATATATATATATATGATGCACTATACAGATGTGTAGAAATACATTGTAGAAATACATACATATGAACATATATGTGTATGTACATGTAGACATATATCTACATATTTATATTTATATATCCACTGCTTACCCTTGGAGCTTTTTTCCCCGGGCCTCCGCTGAAAATGGACATGCATCCAGTCGGACTATCCCGGTCAACAAATGTAAAATAAAAATAAAATAAAATAAATATCCTTGTCCTGTGTAAACATTATGGTTGTGTATACCTTCCTATATGTATCACACCATATGTATGTGTATATTTAGATATAACAACATATGTGATGCAACAGTAATATCACTAACAAGTACTACACAATTGTGGAAGTCGCAGCAGTTGTTCAATACTATTCAATATGTGTACTGACAGATATATTGGAAAAACAACAACTGTCTTTACAGCTGTCATGGCATAGTGGTTAACTGTTGTGACTATAGTGTACAGCATCCTGGGTGCAAAGGCTGTTTATTTTGTTGCTGGGCAGAACAAGGGCTGTTGGATACAGAGTGATTAAGGCAGTTTTGAGCAGCTTTAAGTGTGTTTGCACGGATTTGCGTGAAACTAAGTGGTGCTTATGTACAGTTAAACGTAAGGGTGCTTACACCATGTAGGCTTTGCTTATCAGTGCGCAAATGTGCTCAGCTGTTATATTGCAGCAATGCTGACACCTGCAAAACATGGCTCATCCCTAGTAACCAGTGCTCACATCCTAATCTGATAACATAGCAGGGTAATGACATCTGTAATAAGTGCATGTAATGACATGTACAAAACATGCGTCTATGTGCCATCATTACAGTAGCAAGGGGTGTGAGTGTCATGTCTGAGACACTCAAGTATATAAGACCTGTACATCCTTTTTATCCATGTAAATGTGTTTCATACAAGGGTAGTAATCCAGGTAATGTGCCGTCATACTGGAATGTATTGTATCATGCCATTACTACTGTTGACAGTGCTTTCCCAGGCAAGAGCAGATTGTTAAATGTAGTACTGGCAACAAGCACTCCTGCAAGTATAGCTTGACTCTGATGCTTCACTGTCATGTTCCTGGTGTGTGAGCTGTGTCACAGTATATATCCCCTACTGGATAATGGTCTGAAATGTGGAACGTGACTGTAGACTACTGTCTGTACAGGAAATGTCAGTGAGGGCTTCCAACATGTAGTAATGGCATACATATTGTTGTCAGATGTCTATCTGTCGACACATTCATCCCACTGCATAGCTAGTTGCTAAGATGATGTCTGTCAGTCCCTGTACAGATGAGCAGATGGCAGGTATCAAGCTTGGATACATACAGGCAACCTATGCTTGACTGCCACTGACATGTCTGCCCAGCTGTGTTATAACTGGCACAGATAGGACACAACACCCTGTACACACCACATGCCTCGGGTTCCTCCACTACACAACCAGAGTCAACAGAACATGCTTGGGTACAGGTTTCCATCACAGACACCAACCATGTGTTGTAATACATGTTGCATACATGTCAACTGGATCACCTCAGTGGCCATTTGCAGGAGGCACCCAGAGGATTGGCTGATGCATGTCAGTCTCACCCTGAGGGTCATCACAGTGGTGTCTGTCGAAAGATTTCCTGCTGGCACATGGTAGGTGGCATGATACCACTGTACACACATCCCCTACACTTCCCATCTCTCCATGGACAACAACCAGGTACAAACCTATGACCACCTGCAGCGATGCACCCCAGTACTGACAAATGTGTGCATGTGCATTACTGAGGATATCAGTGTCTGTGTGTTAGTACACTTGTAGTTGGGAATACCATGAGGGCCTTCACACCCACCGCAACTCCTATTGCCATAGTAAGATGTGGCTGCTGCTGTACCGGACATTACATTTACCCTGTTATGCTCCTCTCCCTAATGGCTACATGAGCCTTGCAGTACCAGCACAACAGTGTTGTGCAAATGGGCTGATAGGAATGGGATACCCATTGAGTTCTGGCAAGTGTGTGTATGTGTGCATGTCTGTATATCTGTAGGGTACAGCATTCTGAGGCCACATACTTCTATTACAATATGCATTGCCGCACAGTATTATAGATAGTGATGTTGCTGCCCATAGGTGAGGCATTACAATGCATCACCCTACTATGCCTGTGGATGTGCATCAGATGCATATCCCTGTAGTTCCATTGTTGGGATGGACAATGGGTTGTATCGCAGTTGTGGGCAATGTGTGATGGTGGGTATGTCAGAGTGTCATCATGGGTTCCAGTGTGTACAATATCCACTGTGGTGTGTGGGTGCTGTGTACACTGTCATTACACCATGGTACCCCCGTACATGCCCTATGTACCACTGTATGGTGACCACTGTCACCATCAACCATACAGGTAACTGATTCCACAATAGAGCCCAGTTATGCATGTGCTGTGTGTAGCCTACCTGTAACACAGTGGACACACTGACAAGTTAGTTAGCACCGACAGACCCAGGTCTCTCTGATGTGTGTCTGCCTGTTATGTGTCTGTTAATGTGCATATGATGGTATGTCACAATATGTATTGTCCATATACAACCAGTACATCCACCATTACCATACTGTACATGTCCGGGGATGTTCTGCATGTAACATGTAACCTGGAACACACCTCATCCTAAACGCAGTATGGTGTGTGCAATGAAAGCCACACCCATCAGTAGCACTACATACCTAGGTAGGGGACTAGTCCCAGTGTTGCCAAGTAAGAGTGTGCATGTATGTGGATGGATCTACATCAGGTTGATGATTATACATGTCCCAGCAGATCACCTGTCCATGTGGCACAGGCAGTAACTGTTATACAGACCTGTGACATGTGATCAACTGTACCCAGGATATGTCACAGCCATGGTGTCACCACAGTGCCATACCCCTTGTGGAATATGACTGCAGACCATCCTCCTGCTGACACGTGTACACCTACGACACAAATGGATAACATTATGGAGACCACAATCACTAAGTGTTACTAAGAGCTATAATGCATCATGACTGAACAGCTACACTACCTGACATGTATGCATTAAACATTACAGCTGACAACATGTTACACAGCAGTATATAAATACACTGTAGTACAGTCACCATGTGCATCAGAACCATATTAGCCTATCCCTGCATCGATGTTATGGATGACAGGGATGTGGCACAGGTATCATCATATGCACAGAGTGTGTTGTTGGTTTGTCAGAGACCGAGGGTGGGCCATACGTTTGACACCATGTGTGTGGGTGAAGGGTGTAATTAGCTGAAATGGGCATGGTGATGTGATGTGTGTAGGTATGGGGTTGCCCTAGGTGTGTTTGTATAGAGTATGGGTATGCATGCATGCACACAGTTCTGCCATGTGGCTGCATTATACAGGGGTTTCTTGGACAGCTGCAGACCATACCTGGCAGGGTGTGCAGTTCACCACCTCTGGCCATGGACACGTGGACTGTGCCTGCCAGGGGATCCATGGGCACATCTAGGTAGAGGCTTCAATGTGCTACTCGCCCCTGATAATGACAGATGTCTGCTGAATACAAAAACGAAAAGGCAGAGAAACAAATCCACAGATGCTATTTATTGTAAGCGCTTTCGTACATAAAATCCATGCACTTCTTCAGACAACATAACCCAGTATGTCAAGACTTATATAAGGAACAAAAAAACAATTAATCGTACAATTACATTAAATTAATTAAATACAACTAAACACACCCTTACAATTAAAGAAACATTCCTACCTAAAATCTTCATATTTAAAATTGTCTACACAATAAACATATATTTAAAAGTAAATAACCTAATTTAAAAATTATATTTATGTATATATGTATATATATATATATATATATATATATATATATATATATATATATATATATATATATCTATATATATATATATATATATATATATACATATATGTATATATACATATATGTATATATTTTTTATAAGTAAATAAATACAATTGTGTGCTCCAATATTAATATTACTACATAAACTAAGCTAGCCTATTTTTTAACTTTCTAGAGCCTTCAATTTCAGCAAACATTTAATGGAACAAGCATAATTTAAACCAGGGTAAATGTATGCATTTGGTTGTAACTGCCATAAAAGTTCCCGCTCCTCCAGTTTAAGCTGTTAAGGTCCTCCTCTCGGATGTTTTGGAATGCTATCCACAATGGTGAATTGGAAACTATGTGTCCCAAATTCACCTATGTGTCTTGCTAAAGCATTGGTACTAATACCCCTGCTTATGCTGTAAATATGTTCATAAATAAGCTGTTTAAAGGAACGTTCAGTTTTACCAAGGTAAAAAACTGAACAAACCTTACCTGCAGCCAGGTAAACTATTCCCTGGCTATCACAGGTGTATTTATCCTTGATAAAATATTTGACCCCTCTGATCCTGCAAGTTGATCCAGTTTGTATAAACTTGCAATATTTACATCTCCCGCATTTAAACATACCTCATACTTGTTGGTATTTAATACTCGGGGTTTCAAATAACATTTTAAGGTTAGGACCTCTTCTGAATGTAACAATGGGTCTTGTACCAAATAAGTTACTAATAAACAGATCCTGCGTGATGAGGTTCCAATTGTTACTCAAAATACTCCTAAGTTCATTAGCAATGTCTGAAAATTGGGTCAAAAAACTAGTAGTATACCCAACCTGAGATACTTGTTGTAAACTCTGGCAACCCGATGAAACATTTGCCAACCCATTGGAATCCTCGGCAAACACGTAGCCTCTAGATAAAATAGATCTAAAAGGCCCCAATTGCCTCTTTCCTTTAACTTCATTGATCAAGTTATTGATGAGGGAAATTGGCTACCCATGGTTAATGAACATTGTTTTTAAGAGATGGCACTCATTTATAAAATTGACATCCCTTGAAGTCATTCTAGAGGCTCTAACTAATTGGCCTTTAACCACACCTCTCTTTTGATGGTAGAGATGAGTACTTGAAAAATGTAAAAATGAGTTACTATAAAAAGGTTTTCTATAAATAGTTGTTACAAACCTATTGTACATCAAATCTTTGCCAAGATCAATGTCTAAAAAATTAATTCTGGAACCATTAAATTGAAATGTAAATTCAAGAACGTTAGTAAAAGATGACATTGTCTGAACTAAGCTTTGGGCATCTTTGGCATTTCCTTTAAGGATGAAAAACATGCCATCCTGATATCTGGTATACCATGCAACCTTCTCCTTAAAGGTAAAGTTGGAAAACAAATAAGTTTTCTCCCAAAATGCCATAACCATGTTAGCGAAGCTTCCGCCGCACGGGGAGCCCATGGCCACACCTGATTTTTGGAGAAAGAACTCACCTCTAAACATAAAAAAAGTTGTTACTTAAAATAATGTCTAGGAGTGAAGTAATCAAGTCCACATCACTTCCTGGAAAGTGTTTAGAAAGGAGAAATTCTCTCACTCAATCGATGCCAGTGTCCTGAGGAATCACAGTATACAGATCTTTAATATCTACGGTTAAAAAACTGTAAGATGGATCAAAAGGCAAACTATTAAAATTATCCAAGAAGTGCCAGGAATCACGGCAAATCTGAACCTCTGATTGCAAAGCTGACTTCAACCTAAGGTTCACCCACTTGGCACAGGCATAAGTTATGGATTTACATCCATCAATGATGGGCCTCAGAGGGGGATCTGTCATATTTTTATGGAGTTTAGGGATGCCAAAATAACCGGTGTTAAGGGTGATTGCATGCTTAAATAATGAAAAGTGCCAATGGAAATCGAGGCATCAATAAAAAGATCCGTTAAAAATGTTCTAATACGCTGATATGCCTGATTGAATTCATTTAAAGACACTTTAATATAATTATCTGTAGACAGCATGCCATACATCCTGTTGTTATACTCAGATTCATCCATAAAAATGACCCTCCCATCCTTATTTGGTTGCATCACACGTACATTTTGGGCTTTAACATAGGCAATACATTCCCTCTCAGCTGTGGAAATATTACTATGTTGAAAAAAAACTATTCACACAGTTATTATCCATTAAAGCCCTCAAATGCATTTCTGAAATCTTTTCAAAAAGGGCTAAAGTGGTTTCTAACGGAGGGTTAAAAACACTAGAAACACGTTCACTAGATGTAATACTACTGTGATTACCAAATATTACATTTAAATTCATCTTTCAAACAAAAACTTTCAAGTCGCAAATTGTCCTGGCTAAATTAGGTTTAAAATTGGGCACAAAATTAAACCCCCTAGCCAAAAACTTCACCGTATCTTGTGGAACTTTGATCAAACTAAAGTTATAGACATTAAAATCACCTTGAGCACTGTTATAAACAGTCAAGGTGTCATGCTGGTCCACAGAAACTACCTCCTGTGGCGATTGTTCTTCCTGCGTTGCTGTCTGGGACCACGGTTGGAAAAACCCGTACTGGACTCCGCCCTGTTGTCGCCCTGTTGAAAATCCTGGTTAGAGGTGTTCTGTGGATTCGAATTATTTACTTGTCGACCATAATAATGTTGTTGGTTGTTGTTTCTTATTCTTTCACTGCGCTGAACACCAGGACTACTTGGGATGTTATTTGCTCGGGCAGTGTTTATGATGTCATCAGAAACAGACATCCTCACGTTGTCCGTCTCCGAGTCAACTGAATAATCACTTAAAACATTGTTAGAAATGGGTGGAGGGTCCGGGTAAGCCCTGTTTTGATCGTATTCTAACTTGTCCCTGTTTAGTTTTTGAATTTTTGTGTCCATGATTTTACTTAAAAGTGAATCAAGACTAGAAAAGATCCTTTTGTAGTCATACTCGTATCTAACAAAGTCAGGATCCAATTTTTACAAGTTGCTGTTTCAGATCGGACATTTGTTCGTCATAATTAATGATAAGTGTTTCTAAAAACTCGAGTCCTTGCTTGTTGAATAACTAGACTAGTTGCAAATGGAACTCAGATTTTTTTACAAGACCGGAAGGATACCTCCATTGTCTCAAACCTTTTGGAACCAACTTGAGTTTAATACATTCCCTGAAATACAAGATCTCAGTTTGCAACTACTTGTACTTCAGTAATTTATGGTCAAATTCCTTAAGACAAAAAACAATATTGTTAATTACTTCATGTTCCCCAGAATTATAACTGAGGCTAGCAGAACCAGAGGCAAAGGGTGCTTTAATGAAATCATTTAAGGTAGGCATCGCAAATCTATTCCCAAGACCATTGCCCAATTGCCCTATGTTATTAACATTATTACTGTTACTGTTACTATTCTCATGCATAAAAACACCAGTTAACGCAGGCCGTCTGTCATCAACTCTTGAAGTTAAAGCAGGTGCTGCACCAGAAGTATTGTGTAGAACATTAGGATTGACAATAGTACCAGGTCCAGGTCCAATGCAATTAGGAAGCCCCTGTTCGGAAATTCTCCTCGACAGGTCATCCACTTTGTTGGTTGACTGCTGGACCAAGGCTGTAAGGGCTGTAATGACTTCAAGGGATGTCGATTTTATAAATGAGTGCCATCTCTTAAAAACAATGTTCATTAACCGTGGCTCATCAATTTCCCTCATCAATAACTTGATCAATGAAGTTAAAGGAAAGAGGCAATCGGGGCCTTTTAGATCTATTTTAACTAGAGGCTACGTGTTTGTTGAGGAGTCCAATGGGTTGGCAAATGTTTCATCGGGTTGCCAGAGTTTACAACAAGTATCTCAGGTTGGGTATACTACTAGTTTTTTGACCCAATTTTCAGACATTGCTAACGAACGTAGAAATATTTTGAGTAGCAATTGGAACCTCATCACACAGGATCGGTCTATTAGTAACTTATTTGGTACAAGAACCATTGTTACATTCAGAAGAGGTCCTAACCTTAAAATGTTATTTGAAACCCCGAGTATTAAATACCAACAAGTATGAGGTATGTTTAAATGCGGGAGATGTAAATATTGCAAGTTTATACAAACTGGATCAACTTGCAGGATCAGAGGGGTCAAATATTTTATCAAGGTTAAATACATCTGCGATAGCCAGGGAATAGTTTACTTGGCTACATATAAGGTTTGTTCATTTTTTTACCTTGGTAAAACTGAACGTTCCTTTAAACAGCTTATTTATGAACATATTTACAGCATAAGCAGGGGAATTAGTACCAATGCTTTAGCAAGACACATAGGTGAATTTGGGACACATAGTTTCCAATTCACCATTGTGGATAGCATTCCAAAAAATCCGAGAGGAGGACCTTGGCAGCTTAAACTGGAGGAGCTCGAACTTTTATGCCAGTTACAAACAGATGCATACATTTACCCTGGTTTAAATGATGCTTGTTCCATTAAATGTTTGCTGAAATTGAAGGCTCTAGAAAGTTAAAAAATAGGCTAGCTTAGTTTATGTAGTAATATTAATATTGGAGCGCACAGTTGTATTTATTTACTTATAAAAAATATATACATATATGTATATATATATATATATATATATATATATATATATATATATATATATATATATATACAGTTTTTAAATTAGGTTATTTACTTTTAAATATATGTTTATTGTGTAGACAATTTTAAGTATGAAGTTTTTAGGTAGGAATGTTTCTTTAATTGTAAGGGTGTGTTTAGTTTTAATTAATTAATTTAATGTAATTGTACGATTAATTGTTTTTTTTGTTCCTTATATAAGTCTTGACATACTGGGTTATGTTGTCTGAAGAAGTACATGGATTTTATGTACGAAAGCGCATACAATAAATAGTATCTGTGGATTTGTTTCTCTGCCTTTTCGTTTTTGTGTTCAGTTTTAAGTTTTTCTTTTTTGGATTTTCCTGGTTTTATGGCGGAGAGCAGCATTCCACAGTCCCAGTCTTTGTTTTCACAAAGTTTAAATAATGGTCTTGGTAGTGGGTCTACCAGCCCATCTTCGGAGGTCAATGCCGTAGGTGCCCTTACAGCCTTGGTCCAGCAGTTAACCAACAAAGTGGATGACCTGTCGAGGAGAATTTCCGAACAGGGGCCTTCTAATTCCATTGGACCTGGACCTGGTACGATTGTCAATCCTAATGTTCTACACAATACTTCTGGTGAAGCACCTGCTTTAACTTCAAGAGTTGATGACGGACGGCCTGCGTTAACTGGTGTTTTTATGCATGAGAATGGTAACAGTAACAGTAATAATGTTAATAGCATTGGGCAATTGGGCAATGGTCTTGGGAATAGACTTGCGATGCCTACCTTAAATAATTTCATTAAAGCGCCCTTTGCCTTTGGTTCTGCTAGCCTTGGTTATAATTCTGGGGAACATGAAGTAATTAATAATATTGTTTTTTGCCTGAAGGAAGTTGACCATAAATTACTGAAGTACAGGAAGTTGCAAACTGAGATCTTGTATTTCAGGGAATGTATTAAACTCAAGTTGGTTCCCAAAGGTTTGAGACAATGGAGGTATCCTTCCTGTCTTGTAAAAAACTCTGAGTTCCATTTTCAACTAGTCCAGTTATTCAATAAGTAAGGACGTGAGTTTTTAGAAACACTTATCATCAATTATGACAAACAAATGTCCGATCTGAAACAGCAACTTTTAAAACTAGAGAATGACATTACATTGGATCCTGACTTTGTTAGATACGAGTATGACTACAAAAGGATCTTTTCTAGTATTGATTCACTTTTAAGTAAAATCATGGACACAAAATTTCAAAAACTAAACAGGGACAAGTTAGACTACGATCAAAACAGGGCTTACCCTGACCCTCCACCCATTTCTAACAATGTTTTAACTGATTATTCAGTTGCCTCGGTGACGGACAACGCGAGGATGTCTGTTTCTGATGACATCATAAACACTGCCCGAGCAAATAACATCCCACGTAGTCCTGGTGTTCGGTGCAGTGAAAGAATAAGAAACAACAACCAACAACATTATTATGGTCGACAAGTTAATAATTTGAATCCACAGAACACCTCTAACCAGGATTTTCAACAGGGCAACAGGGCAGCGTCCAGTACGGGTTTTTCCAACCACAGTCCCAGACAGCAATGCAGGAAGAACAATCGCCACAGGAGGTAGTTTCTGTGGACCAGCATGACACCTTGACTGTTTATAAAAGTGCTTGAGGTGATTTTAATGTCTATAACTTTAGTTTGATCAAGGTTCCACAAGATACGGTGAAGTTTCTGGCTAGAGGGTTTAATTTTGTGCCCAATTTTAAACCTAATTTAGCCAGGACAATTTGCGACTTGAAAGTTTTTGTTTGAAAGATGAATTTAAATGTAATATTTGGTAATCACAGTAGTATTACATCTAGTGAATGTGTTTCTAGTGTTTTTAACCCTCCGTTACAAACCACTTTAGCCCTTTTTGAAAATATTTTGGAAATGCATTTCAGGGCTTTAATGGATAATAACTGTGTGAATATTTTTTTTTTCAACATAGTAATATTTCCAGAGCTGAAAGGGAATTTATTGCCTATGTTAAAGCCCACAATTTACATGTGATGCAACCAGATAAGGGTGGGGGGTCATTTTTATGGATGAATCTGAGTATAACAACAGGATGTATGGCATGCTGTCTACAGATAATTATATTAAAGTGTCTTTAAATGAATTCAATCAGGCATATCAGCGTATTAGAATGTTTTTAACGGATCTTTTTATTGATGCCTCCATTTCCATTGACAGATCATTATGTAAGCATGAAATCAGCCTTAACACCGGTTATTTTTGTCATCCCTAAACTCTATAAAAATATGACAGATCTCCCTCTGAGGCCCATCATTGATGGACGTAAATCCATAATTTATGCCTGTGCCAAGTGGGTGGACCTTAGGTTGAAGTCAGCTTTGCAATCAGTGGTTCGGATTTGCCGTGATTCCTGGCACTTCTTGGATAATCTTAATAGTTTGCCTTTTGATCCATCTTACAGTTTTTTAACCGTAGATATTAAAGATCTATATACTGTGATTCCTCAGGACACTGGCATCGATTGGGTGAGAGAATTTCTCCTTTGTAAACACTTTCCAGTAAGTGATGTGGACTTGATTACTTCACTCCTAGACATTATTTTAAGTAACAACTTTTTTATGTTTAGAGGTGAGTTCTTTCTCCAAAATTCAGGTGTGGGCATGGGCTCCCCATGTGGCGGTAGCTTCGCTAACACGGTTATGACATTTTGGGAGAAAACGTATTTGTTTTCCAACTTTACCTTTAAGGAGAAGGTTGCATGGTATACCAGATATCAGGATGACATATTTTTCATCCTTAAAGGAAATGCCAAAGATGCCCAAAGCTTAGTTCACAAAATGTCATCTTTTACTAACGTTCTTGAATTTACTTTTCAATTTAATGGTTCCAGAATTAAGTTTTTAGACATTGATCTTGGCAAAGATTTGATGTACAATAGGTTTGTAATAACTATTTATAGAAAATCTTTTTATAGTAACTTATTTTTACATTTTTCAAGTAGTCATCCCTACCATCAAAAGAGAGGTGTGGTTAAAGGCCAAATAGAGCCTCTAGAATGACTTCAAGGGATGTCAATTTTATAAATGAGTGCCATCTCTTAAAAACAATGTTCATTAACCGTGGATACCCAATTTCCCTCATCAATAACTTGATCAATGAAGTTAAAGGATAGAGGCAATTGGGGCCTTTTAGATCTATTTTATCTAGAGGCTACGTGTTTGCCGAGGATTCCAATGGGTTGGCAAATGTTTCATCGGGTTGCCAGAGTTTACAACAAGTATCTCAGGTTGGGTATACTACTAGTTTTTTACCCAATTTTCAGACATTGCTAATGAACTTAGGAATATTTTGAGTAGCAATTGGAACCTCATCACACAGGATCTGTTTATTAGTAACTTATTTGGTACAAGACCCATTGTTACATTCAGAAGAGGTCCTAACCTTAAAATGTTATTTGAAACCCCGAGTATTAAATACCAACAAGTATGAGGTATGTTTAAATGCGGGAGATGTAAATATTGCAAGTTTATACAAACTGGATCAACTTGCAGGATCAGAGGGGTCAAATATTTTATCAAGGATAAATACACCTGCTATAGCCAGGGAATAGTTTACCTGGCTACATGTAGGGTTTGTTCAGTTTTTTACCTTGGTAAAACTGAATGTTCCTTTAATCAGCGTATTTATGAACATATTTACAGCATAAGCAGTGGCATTAGTACCAACGCTTTAGTAAGACACATAAGTGAATTTGGGGCACATAGTTTCTAATTCACTATTGTGGATAGCATTCCAAAAAATCCGAGAGGAGGACCTTGGCAGCTTAAACTGGAGGAGCGGGAGCATTTACGGCAGTAACAAACAAATGCATACATTTACCCTGGTTTAAATGATGCTTGTTCCATTAAATGTTTGCTGAAATTGAATGCTCTAGAAAGGTAAAAAATAGGCTAGCTTAGTTTATGTAGTAATGTTAATATTGGAGCGCACAGTTGTATTTATTTACTTATAAAAAATATATACATATATATATATATATATATATATATATATATATATATATATATATATATATATATATATATATATATATATATATATATATATATATATACATATATATATATATATATATATATAGATAGATAGATATACATAAATATAATTTTTTAATTAGGTTATTTACTTTTAAATATATGTTTATTGTGTAGAAAATTGTGTAGACAATTTTAAGTATGAAGTTTTTAGGTAGGAATGTTTCTTTAATTGTAAGGGTGTGTTTAGTTGTAATTAATTAATTTAATGTAAATGTACGATTAATTGTTTTTTTTGTTCCTTATATAAGTCTTGACATACTGGGTTATGTTGTCTGAAGAAGTGCATGGATTTTATGTACGAAAGCGCTTACAATAAATAGTATCTGTGGATTTGTTTCTCTGCCTTTTCGTTTTTGTATTCAGTTTTGTGTTTTTCTTTTTTAGATGTCCACTGAAACCATGTCCCTCCTGGGACTGGCCAGTGCCACGTGCATGTGGCCTGCTGTCATGTGGTGTGGACAGCATCCCCCCTGCAGTGCTGGGGCTGGTACTGCCACTACAGGAACATCTTGGTATAATCACAGAGGGCACCTGCAAGCTCATGGAAGTTGTCACTTACAGATGAGAAAGCAGCCCTCTGCAGCCTCAGGCCCTGTCTGCTGTACAGTTCCATACATGCCTGCACCCCCATGATGGTCTGAAACATGCACATGGTGGTACCAGTTGTGGCACTTCTGCCAGGGGCATGATAACCAGCGGCCCTACCACAAGCACTCCGGTACATCCACCTATGTGGTGCCCCACTGGAAATCCTGTTATGCCTGCTGTGACCAGACACAGTAGGCATAGATACTACACTCTCCTGTACACTGCCACCAACCACAAACTGTCCCTCTGCTATAGTCACTGGTGATGGGTTATGTACATGTTCATAGGTTCACTGGTTCATAGGTAGGTACTAGGCTATCAGTCCAAGGGCCTACGTAAGCCTAGCCAGCAAGGTACCATAGCTTACCCCACCCAAGAAAGTTATTTTCCTGTGCCACTGTCCAGCAGAGACACAGAAGTGATCACCGGGGTGTATTTCCTATTTCCCATCCACTTATGAAGATTTTTCTTGAAGAGTGCTAATGAAGAACTTTGCTTGACATAGATGGGTAGCTTGTTCCAGAGTATAGGAAGTCTCTGGGACAGGAATCTATCCCTCTAGCGTGGTGGTGACAGGGTTTAGGTCCCTAGAGTGTGTAGCGTCAAGGGATTGGAACTTCTTTAGGTGTAGCATGTTCAACAGCTCTGGGTTTGACATTTATATGTTAGGCAGAAATCACCTTGGAGTATGCGATATGTGACGGAGTAAAGCTGGAGTTTTTTGAGGCGGTCAGTGTAGGGCATTTGTTTGAGACCAGTAATCTTTTTTGTGAGGTACTTCTGTGGCCTTTCCAGCTGCTGCAGATGTCTTGTGAGGTACATTCCAAAAGGAGCGTTGTACTCTATAATGGGTCTAATGAGTGATGAGTAGAGGGGAACAATGACCTCTTTTTTCCTGGATGAGAACCCTTTTATGATGAGGTGTGCCATGTAGAAGAACTTCCTGACTTCTGTGGTGATGTGACTATCAAAGGAGAGACTACTGTCCACCTGGGTCCCAAGATCTCTTATCACTCATTCGGTGTTAAGTAGATTTCTGCCTATGTGGTAGTTCATGGGTACAGAGTTGTTACCAAAGGGGATGACACTGCCCTTTTTGGCATTGAGCTTGAGGCCATGGCTCTGACACCAGGCATCTGCCTCAGTGAGGCACTTCTGTAGGATGTCCACATCATTTGGAGACTTGACTGGCTCCTAGTTTGCAGTCATCTGCGAACATCATCAGCCAGAGGCCTTCTGTGTTAGCCTGTACTTCAGTGAAGTAGATACCAAACAGGAGAGGTCCCAGGATAGAACCCCATGGCACTCCACTTGTCACTGCCTTGAGGTCAGATTTGGAGTCTGCAACTTTTACAGTGTGGGTTCTGTCAGTGAGCCAGTTGGCAAACCATCTTGTGACGTAGGGATTTATACCTAGTTTAGTGAGTCTAGCTATAATTCCAGAATTGGGGATGGTTTTGAAAGCCTTGGCGAGGTCAAGATAGGCTATGTGAACCACCTTACCCTCATCCATGGCTTTGGTGACTGCCTCAAAGAAGTCACTGTAACTTTGTGTGGGGTTGGGGTGGCTAACAGGGGTATGTCAAACAATGTTGCAGTTTCTGCCTCTGACAACCCTGCCTGTGCCTCACCAGTCCCATCATCATCTTCGGTGTCTGAATGGACACCAACATCAGATTGCATGCAGGAGGGACCCTGACCCACCTCACCACCTGTGGGGAAAAACAAGAAATGCACTTTAAGACCTGTATGGCATAGCATAACAGTACACACATACACACACACACACAAACACACACACACACACACACACACACACACACACACACACACACACACACACACACCTGAAATTCCACCATAATACCTACCTTTCCCTGAGTTTACCGACAGTCTCATGTTTATTCACGTAAGTTCCCCATCCTACATCACACTTAGTAACATACACTCATTAATACCACTCATGAACGTATCATTCCTCTAAATGCCTAGATGAGCAATCACAACACAAGACCTGTTATTCCATTACCTCTTGACTTGAGTGGAGTAGGTTTTACATGGCCTCACTGCTGTCATCCAGTGTTCACCCTGGGTATGTCCGGACATCGTTCACTCCATCATGTCACGCACTGGAGTGTCATACATAACTATTGCTCAGTACATGCCAGATCTGCTGCTCAATCAACTTTTCATGTGGACAACAGTAATATATGGGTACACTCCCTGGTGTTGTCTAGTAATTCCTCAATACATCTGTAGTGCTGCATATGCGGGTAGTCATTCACTTTTCTGCTGATTGCAATATTAAGGGTATACCTGGTGTTTAGTTTCCCCCCAAATGCATGTTCCATGCTACAGACCTTATTACACTATCAGTTGTCCTGTGATTACATATCAGACAAGTATTCCTGGTGTCTCATGTGTCAGTCCATGTCCATATACTGCATGATTCCAAAGGGAAGTATTGTAGTATGAACAATCCCACAATCACACATGTGCATACATGGACACTCACACAAACACACACACACATCCTACATGCATCAACCCCTCTCCACACCACCAGATTGCACTTACAGACAAAATAACCCCCCCCACACACACACACACACACAACTACAGGTGAGGTTGCACAAAGATAGCACACACAGTCCTCTTATTACCCATCTGTCAACATGCATAAGATATGATATTCAACAGCATGTAGTGCAGCTATAGTCAATCCATGCTAGCAACAGTATACATGTTTGTGATGCTTGGGCTGTGTTAGTAGGCGATGCCCCTTCCCCTGGAAAACACTGCACCCATGTACACAGCATTGCGATGTCTGGTTTACAGATCTCACCATCAGCAGTGCATATATGACCAATACAATACTGTTAAACTGACAACCGTCAAACCTTACCATGGTTATGGGGAGTGTACACACCCTTATTGATATGATGCAGTCTTCCTTGATATGCCATAGGACCACATCATCACATATATTAACATTACATGAGCCTGATATGTGACATATGTCCTGTACATTCACATGCAGTGTCTAACAAATGTGTTAGGTGTGCAGATGCTGACCACAATGCATACAGTCCATGGGTGCATATGTGTGCATGCCCTTATCATGATGGTTTGTTGCACCTATTGTTATGTGTACTACAGCAGTCACTATTCCTGGCAGGGGTACACTAACATGGGCCATCTGCATTTGTCAGTACATGGTCAGTCTGTCCTACACATGTCCAACAACTCTGCATTATTGCAAGGTCTACTCATGTGAACATCCCTTGGAGTTCACACACTGCTGTCACTATTGCTGTGGAGTCTGGGTTACATCTGCCACAGTTCCTGAACCTGACTGTGTGCAGATACAGCCATTCATAGAATCCTTAGGCTCCCTGTTGCAGTGCACTGGTGTGTCATGATGACACACCTCCCCTCTTTCAGCCTTTCTGCAGATGCTTGGCAACTATGGCCTACACATGTGTGTCAGTTTGCAGTGTCCCAAAAACCTGCAAAAGCATCTGAGAGCTCCCAAGCAGATACCCAAAAAACCTGCACCTCCCATTACAAACCAAGCAACACATAAAACACAAAATCAATTTGCTGCACAATCACAGCCCTTAAGGTGAAATAACATACCTAACACACTAGTAATAGGTGACTCTATTGTCAGGCACACTGATGTCCCACTCACTAGGCTGGACAAGCAGAAGGTTACTGTTAGCTGCCTGTTGGGAGCCAGAATTCGCCACATAACACAAGCACTTAGGTCACTCTAGAACAAGTACAAATATGATTTTGTTATTGTTCATGTTGGTGTGAATGAACTGAGACATACCTCCCTGGACTATGTGAAAAGAGACATGGAAGAGCTCTCTGATCATGTAGCCAAGGCAGGTATGACCTTGACCCTGAGTAGCATCCTGCCCTCACCAAGAATGATATCTCAGTATAAAGAAAAAAGGATCAATTTCAATAATTGACTAAGCTTCTGATGTCATTCAAAGGGGATCCAGTGTCTCTCAGCCTGGGACAACATGCTCGACAAGCAGCGTTATTTTGCAAGAGATGGCTTGCACCTGTCACCCCTAGGCTTTCAAATACTGGCCAAGGCTCTTGCTGCCCCATAGTACCTTTTTTTAGGCAAGGCTCAAAAGTCAAACCCACCTCCATAAACAGCACAAATAAAAAAATGAGGGTTATGCTACTCAACGCCAGAAGTTTAAATCTCAAAATGCATGTGCTCGAAGCACTCCACAGTATGGAGAATGTTGACATCTGTGCAGTAACTGAAACCTGGTTCAAGGCTCCAGAGAGCAATTCAGCACTACTGGACTACAACTCATACCACACATTTCAGCCATAGAACACAGACTGAAACACAAAAGGAGGGGTGTATCCATATTCATCAAGGATACCTACACCTCCAGGTAAATGGTGCAGTATGATACCTCTGAGATCATCCATGTGCAACTAACACCAGGCAAATCTGCAATGCAAATTGTGGCCTGCTACAGATCTCCCTCCATGACCCAGGACCACCACTCTGCCTTTCTGGAGACACTGGAAAATATGAAGGCCCTACCGAACACCCTGATATTGGGTGATTTCAATTACCCTACCATGGAAAACTACTTGAGTACAAACTCCCAGGCCCAGCACTTCCTGAAATTTATCAACTCAAATGCCCTGGATCAGCTGGTAAACTCCCCTACCAGAGGTGAAAACATATTGGACTTGGTCATCACCAACATGGGCGACAGGTGTTCCGCACCGGAGGTCAACCTGTCACTGTTTAGATCAGACCATAAACTAATCACTCTGGATGTCCACACCCCACCACCACCCCAACCAAAGAAACCACAGTGAAAACCTTTTCTAAAGCAAACTTCACCTTACTTAAGACAGAGGTGGTAAGTTTCACAGCCCCCACTGCTAAAGGATAATGCTGTCCAAGATGCAGAATCCTTTATAAAGGCACTCTATGAGCACCTACAAGGATGCATGGATCGTGCCATCCCTAGTAAAACCAAGACTCACTCACCTAAGAGAAGGAAACCAGTCTGGTGGACCCCTGCATTAAACAGGTTATACAATAAAAGGAGGAAACTAGTTCAGAAAAAAAGCAAATCCCAAGAAGGAAAGACATCCCTGATCAGTATCAGTAAGAAACTAGGGTCCTTCATAAAATCATCCAAGGCTAACTTCGAAAGAAAAATAGCCAAGGATTCAAAAGATAACCACAAAGCCTTCTTTAGCTATGTCAAAAGTCTAAGTGGCAACTCACAGATATGCTCTGAGCTTGTGCAAAATAGCACAAACTATACTGAACCTACTGATATTGCCAACATCCTGGCAGATAGATTCAGTGCAAACTTCACCCCCCTCACCTCCAAAAGGGCCCAGAGCAATACTGGAAAAGTGTGGTGTCCTGGAAATCACAGATGCACAGGTGAAAACAGCCCTTTCAAAAGCCATAAATACAGCATAAATGGGGCCAGATGGTGTCACAGGATGTATCTTGCATGAACTACAGAATGAACTGACCCCCCACCTAAACCTGCTGTTCAACCTCAGCCTCTCCAAGGCTACATGCCCATAGAATGGTGCATAGCAATGGTTATTCTGTTCCACAAAGGAGGGGCCACAACTGACCCTGGTAATTATCATCCCATAAGCCTGACTAGCCTGGTCTGCAAGGCTATGGAGTGCATCATCATGGAACTCATTAACAAAGACATTGGGAACATCCAAACACTTGACCCAACCCAGTTTGGCTTTGTTAAGGGCAGATCATGCCTACTAAACCTGGTTGACATCTTTGAGACAGTCACCAAGGCTGTAGATGAGGGAAAGGTGGTTCACACAGCCTACCTTGACCTCGTCAAGGTGTTCAACACCATCCCTCAGGTATTATAGAAAAAGTCAGCAGCCTAAACATAAACCCCTACATCACAAGATGGGCTGCCAACTGGTTTACAGACAGAACTCACACAGCAAAAATAGCAGGCTCCAGGTCCGACTCTAAACCAGTCACAAATGGTGTCCCACAAGGCTCGGTCCTGGGACCCCTACTGTTCGGCATATACTTCTCAGAAGTACAGGCAAACACAGGAGGACTATGGCTTACCAAGTTCACTGATGACTGCAAACTGGGAGCCATAACTGACTCTCCAGCTGACACTGACAACCTCCAAAAAGGCCTTACTGAGATGGACACCTGGTGCCAAAGTCATGGCCTCAAGCTAAATGCCAAAAAATGCATAGTCATCCCATTTGGGAAAAACAAAACACCCACAAATTATCACATAGGTGGCAGCCCCCTTAGTACAGAAGAGGTAATAAGAGATCTGGGGACCCAGGTAGATAGTAATCTCTTCTTTGACAATCATATTGCCAAAGTAGTTTGGAAATCCTTCTGTGTGGCCCATCTAATTACGAAAGGGTTCATATCTAGAAATAAAGAGGTTATAGTGCCCCTCTACTCATCACTCATCAGATTCATCATAGAGTACAATGCCCCATTGGGGATGTTCCTCACAAGACACTTCCAACAGCTGGAAAGACCACAAAAGTACCTCACCAAGAGACTTACTGGTCTCAAACATATGTCTTATGCAGACCGACTGAAAAAACTCTGGCTGTACTCTGGCATATCACTTACTCAGAGGTGATCTTTGCCTGACTTACAAAGCCATGTCCAACTCAGAATTGATGGACATGCTCCACCTAAAGAAATTCAAGTCACTGCGTGTCATGCACTCTAGTGAGATAAACCTCACCACAACAATAAATAGAACATGCTGGAGGGATAGATTCCTGTCACAGAGACTCCCCATGCTTTGGAACAAAATTCCTATCTACATTAGGCAGAGCCCTTCACTAACACTCTTCAAGAGAAACCTTGATGAGTGGATGGGTAACAGAAAATACACCCCTGGGATCACTTCATTGGCTCTGCTCAGTTAATTAATCAATGGGGCTGTGAAAGCCGACACACTCTGGCTGGGCTTATAAATGCCGTTGGACAGATAGCCTAGTACCTACCTATGAAACTATGAACCTATGGACACCACGTGTGTAAGCCTAATCCCAGCTAATGACTGGCAAACATGCAGATATACACTGGCACCAGCACAGTACAGATGGGGGTGGTGGGCCTGAGGTGGGCTGAGGCATTGGTTGTGCAGCACCTGTATCTTACTTGATACTGTCTGTAGGTTTCTAACGTGGTCATGGTACACCAGTACACATTGCAATGCATGACTCTTGGGGACCTCTCCTGTTATGCATACACTATCTGTAGAGAGACCTGGCTGATGTTTCCTGTGGTACAACTGTCACATCTGTTTACCCTAACCCATAGGCCATGGACTTGCAGAGTCCAGGCATTTGCTGACGTGTACTGCACAGCCAGTTCTTGGTGGACATTCCTGCTACCCCCTCAGTGTTGTGGCATGTTAGTGGACAGCCCACATGACCAGTTTGCTACATGTGACATCATTTGTCTTGGGTGGCCATCTGTTTATTTCCTACATCATTCCTGTCCCATGCTTCCTTGCCACATGCATGACTGTCTGCACTGTTTTCCATGGCATATGCAATGGTGAGGTATGGCTACATGTGCAGCTCATGGTTGCTACCTGTTGGGTATGTGGCCCACACCATGTCATGTAAGATATGTGCAAGCCATGCCTGCCTCTGTTACAGGTAAGTGTGCACATTTGATGGCCACATGTCTTGGACAGCAGACCAATATGTGGTGTGACATTGGGGATGTGTACTTGCTGAAAGGTGTATTTTCATGACAAATGCAAGCAGGCAGTACCTCAACAGCTGCCTCTACTATATTTTCTCTGGAGTATGTGCACATATATGCTTCCAGTGTTTGTGAAGCTATGCATTCCCTATATTTGCTGCCCTAACCTATGATTCCCTATTACACACTCAGTGCTCATGTTGGGACCACATTGCAGGTGTTAAGAGTTGTGGACCACAGTATTATGATATGTTGTAGTGAACAGTTGCCATTGTAATACTGGTATATACACTGTTGTAGCACTGTATAAGGGTGATGTTTCACACATGTCCCTACTGTAGGCTATGTTTCCCACCATTATGTTCATCCCTGTGGAGACATTTCACAATGACAGGATGTTTGTTATCTTGCAGATGTCTGACATACCCTTCAGATACCTCATCATGGTCAACACTGTGATGCATTGCAGTTAACAGCAACAATACATGAACATGTATGGCATGCATTATGGGTAGGTGTGTTAGATGTGTGCATGGAATATACCATAGCCATTACATGACCGGTGTATTGGCAAGCATGAACATAAACCATACTCACCAGCTACAGGCTGCTGCCTTGGTGGTATACCAGAGGGACCTACATAAGAGTGTGAGAGATGTGATGTCTGTGGCCACAGCTGTGGTATTGCTACAGGGTGGGTGCAGCATTACAGTACATCAACAGTACAAATCCACAATACTACAGCTTATGCACATCTGTTTATTACTACTACTCAGCAACAGACTATATAAATAAATATATATATATATATATATATATATATATATATATATATATATATATATGACATCTCACATCTGCATGATCTACCTGTACGGATATGCAACAGTGGTCTACTGATATGCCCTGTGGCCTTACCTGCATGGTCCTCAGCCAGTGTGTGGGTAGCACCCACCTCCACTATGGACTCTGCCAGTTATTGCATGTGCGGGCAGGCGGGTGCCATGAGGCTGGCGAGGAGCTCCTCAACACGTGTCAGGGGGGATGGATGGTATGACACTCCCCTGTTGTGAGGTGATCCCGCCCGGACAGCAGAAGCATGCCAATGGGCGTTGAGAAGCAGGTGTCTACAATGATGCTGGACCTGCTCATAACTGCAGTTATGCAGGCCGACATCATTGACCGTGTTGACCGGTGATCGGCCATGAGACATCTTGCCTGAAAGACATAAAGATGGAAACAGGTCTGAGCAACTCATACAGCAAGGTCACCATAGTTCTTAATACACATCTCTGTCTCCCCTCACCATATCAGTGGCAACAAACTGTTTATACAACTCAATAGGTATGGTTACAGCTTACCTACCACTGGGGCATATATTGTATTGTACCACACTTTGTGCTATGTGTTTGTTGCCATGTTTCCTGTGGGGACACTATCATTGCTGGCCTGTTACAGACTATTTCACCTGCATGCCATTGTCAGGGCCACTATGATTCCATATATGCATATGGTATGCTTGCTATGTGATTGCTGCACATCTGTCATTATGTATTATTGGGGATGTCTATGCATGCTGTTGGACATGTTCCGTGATTGTGTGGACTATTACTACCCACATATGTTCTATAACAGTGACACAATAGCATGTTTAGGGAACAGTTGCCAGCAGAACCACCTCTCCCACCTCATCTGGCCATGTTACCAGGCCACATCACATGTGAGACCCACCATGAGGCCTCCTCATCTACTGGTCCAGCACAACCTTCAGGTGGAATGACCTCAGGGGATGGCATCCTCCCCCTGGGGGCACACACAGTCATGTTCCTGTCACTCGAGGTCAGGTCCAGGGTCTGTTCAATAGGGGGTTCCACAAAAACCTGTGGGATGTGCTACAGCACCTTGAAGACCTTAGTACACAATAACAGGGTCCACATGCTCCCCCTCTTCAGCCTCCAGGCCAGGCACCTTCAGGGCCATGAAACTGCTGTTGTGACTAGCAGTGGGTGGGGGTCTTGTTCCCATTGTTTCCATATGGGAGCTCATGTGGCTTCCACATTGCAGACCACACCCACCATCCAGAATGTTTACCCACCACATGTGTTATATACCACCACTGTAGGCTGTCCTCTATATATATACCAACCCAAACCACCTCCACAAATATACCTGCTATCCTTCCCCAAATTTCCATTCCCTACTTCACAGACAAGGGCAATGTGTTGCCAACAAGAGGTTCACATGTGACATAACCATCCATGTCGCACACACTTACAGCTGTATATATATATATATATATATATATATATATATATATATATATATATATATATATATATATAGATATAGATATATATATATATATAGATATATAGTTTTATATATATATATATAAATTGCCATGTGTGATGTTCTCTCACATATAACATGCAGCACTGTGATGGAAATATAGGGGATATTTATTAATATACATATAGTGTGTGTGTGTGTGTTTGTATGTGTATGTATATATATATATATATATATATATATATATATATATGTATATAGACATACACACACACACACACACACACACACACACACATATATATGTGTGTGTGTGTAGATATATTTTATGTTGTATATATGTGTTTATATACATATGCCTACATATGGGTGTCTGTTTTCTGTAGACACACACACACACACACACATATATATATATAGTATATATATATATATATATATATATATATATATATATATATATATATATATATATATATATATATATATATATACATATATATATATATATATATTTATTTATATATATGTGTGTGTGTGTGTGTGTGTGTGTGTATGAGGTACAGTCAGACATTATGTCCACAATATCTAACTCTCCTTCCTGCACAGCTGCAGTGTTCTGCCTTGCTACAACATGGACAGGTGCCACATATGGACACAGCTTAACATTAGGGGGTATATATAAGGCCAGATTGCAGGTAAGCCTATTACACACCCATGGCATTTCAGCTTGCTACAATACATGTTAACCTGAGTGTCCTGCAAGTGGAGGGCTCTGAAACCCACGTTAAAATCATTATGGCATTACTTCCACCACCAGCTATTGGCCACAGTAATATACATGCTTTCTATTACACAATACACACTATGATGGCTTACATCTTGTCAGTCAGTGCTGCTCTGCACAGTTGACGGGTATGGCCCACTACCCACAAGGACAGACTCTATTGTCCATAGCAGTTGTTCATCTGAACATCATTACAACAACACCTGATGGCACACATAAATCATTCCACATCATCTATCCCATTATTATGGAACATGTACTACAGTCAATTACATGCATATATACTTCACATACCTGTAGTAGGAATGAGGTTTGTTTTGGATAGTTTCCTTGTAGGAGTATGTTTTTTATCTCCTTTGCATTGGCTTTATCCTGCTTTCTTTCTAGGTTTGTTTGTTTGTTTCTGTTTCAGTTTCAGTTTAATTTTCAGTCTCCCCTCTCTCTCTCTCTCTCTCTCTCTCTCTCTCTCTCCAGTAAATGGATTGAGCTGCTTGGAATAGATTGCAGCATGGCTTTTGTAGGTGATGCACATGATCAGGTGATGGACTCTGCACCAATCAGTGTCCTCCACTTGCTATCTGCACGCAGCATGCTGCGTAGTACTTCCAATTAACACTGTCATGGCAACCCACTACTATAAATCCCTACATCATGTGGGTGTGGTCCCTTTACCTTTCCTGTATGGTGGACATCCTTGCTGAGTGTGGGCAGCAGGTAGAAATTCCTCTTACAAGAGAACTTGCATATTCAGGCCAGCTACATATTTGTATGAGGTTCCAGAACTACAGATAGAGTGTGAGTAGTGTTGTTGTATGCATTGTATAGCACCAGTGTTACAGGGTATGTGTGTACATACTAGTTTAACATGGAATGCAGTCTGTCTACATAGCTGTCAACTGTGGGTCTATATACTTGATGGACAGAGGTGTGCCTGTTAGGTTTTGTCTGTCCACCACGCAGGTCTTTTATCAGATATATCACTGGCAGTGTGTGTGTTGAGTGCTATTAGTACATGGCTATATCCATTTGTGCTTCTGACTTCATATTCCTAACTTAGGGTATGTTGCCGACTATTCTGTAACACCAGCAACTTGCTTAGTGTATGACAACACTGTTTCACATATGGGCCTGTGTTCCAGCCTCTGTTCTCCACCTACATACCAGGTTCTGTCCATATGACATGCTGTCAGGGGTTGTTATGTAGTGGCCTGTGAGTATGTCATGTTGCCATTCCTGCCATCATTCCACTGCTGTTTTGGCCCCCACACATATTGTGGGGTTGGGTCCATATATGTGTGGGCTTCATCTGTACAATACATGTGTGCCCTTCTGCAGTCCAGAGGTCAGTGTATGTAACAGTGGTATATAGGTTCATAGGTTCATAGGTTCATACTAGGCTATCTGCCCGAGGGCATTTACAAGCCTAGCCCATAGTTTTGTGGCTTACGCCACCCCTTTAGTATGGGGAACTATACCCATTATTTTGCTGTGCCTCTGTCGAGCAGTGACACTGAGGTAATCCCTGGGGTATATCTGCGATCTCCCATCCATTGGTCAAGATTTCTCTTGAACAAGGCCAGCGAGGTGCTCTGCCTCACATATACCGGGATTTTATTCCACAGCATAGGGAGTCTTTGGGTGATGAATCTATCCCTCCAGCACGTCCTATTAATAGCCGTGTCGAGGTTTAAGTCTCCCGCCCTTGTGGCTCTGACGGATCTTGATTTTTTGAGGTGAAGCATATTCATCAAATCTGGGTTTGACATGGCCTTGTATGTTAGGCAAAGGTCACCTCTGAGCAAGCGGTAGGTGACTGAATAGAGCTGGAGTTCTTTCAGTCGGGCAGCATAGGACAGATGTTTGAGACCCTTTATCCTTTTGGTGAGGAACTTTTGTGGCCTCTCCAGCTGCTGCAAGTGTCGGGTCAGATACATTCCGAATGGGGCATTGTACTCAATCATTGGTCTGATGAGTGATGAGTATAGGGAGACTATGACCTCCCTTGATCTAGATGAGAATCCGTTCATGATAAGGTGGGCAATGTAGAAGGTCTTGCTAACTACTTTAGCTACATGGGTGTCGAATGACAGACTACTATCAACCTGGGTCCCCAGGTCCCTGATAACTTCTTCTGTGCTCAGTGGATTGCCACCTATTTGGTAGCTAGGGGTAACCTTGTTTTTGCCGAAGGGTATGACTATGCATTTTTTGGCATTTAACTTTAGGCCATGGCTCTGGCACCAGTTATCCGTTTCTGTGAGACCCTTCTGAAGGATATCTGTGTCAGATGTGTTTTCTACTATGGCCCAGTTTGCAGTCATCTGCAAACTTTGTCAGCCATAACCCTCCTGTGTTTGCTTGTACTTGAAAAGTAGATGCCAAACAAGAGTGGACCCAGGACTGAGCCCTGTGGTACACCACTTGTGACAGGCTTTGAGTCTGACATGGCGCCAGCAACTCTGACCCTGTGGGTTCTGTCACTCAGCCAGTTTGCAACCCATCTTGTGATATATGGGTTAACATTTAAGCTGATGAGTTTTTCAATGATACCCGAGTGGGGTATTGTATCGAAGGCCTTCGCCAGATCGAGGTAGGCTGTATGGACTGCCTTTCCCTCATCAATGGCTTTGGTGACTGTTTCGAAAAAGTCAACCAAGTTTAGAAGGCATGATCTGCCTTTGACAAAGCCAAACTGGGATGGATCCAAAGTCTGCAAATTCCCTATGTCTTTATTTATGAGATCCATTATGATCCTCTCCATGGCTTTGCAGATAAGGCTTGTCAAGCTAATGGGCCGGTAATTTCCAGGGTCAGTGGAGGCACCGCCTTTGTGAAGTGGGACAACAGTTGCAGTGTGCCACTCCCTGGGTACGTATCCAGAGGTAAGACTATGATTAAACAGCTGTCCTAGCTGTGGGTTTAATTCCTCGTTGAATTCGTGGAGCACACAGCCGGGGACACCATCAGGTCCCATGGATGCTGTGTTTTTTGCTTTGGAGAGAGCAGTTCTCACTTGGGCGTTGGAGATGTTTGGGGGGCTGCAATCGCTTGGTATAGATATCTCTCCTTTGGGGGAGGGAGAGAAGTTTGCACTGAACCTGTCAGCCAGTATGTTGGCAATGTCTGTAGGATCAGTAATCTTCACATCATTTTGAACTAGTTCTGAGCATATCTGGGAGGTTCCTCCCAGGTTTCTAACATAGCTAAAGAAGGCCTTATGATTGTCTTTTGAGTCTTTAGCTATTTTTCTCTCAAAATTTGCTTTGGATGATTTTATGAGAGCTCATAGTTTTTTACTTATAGTGATCAAGGGTGTCTTACCTTTTAAGGATTTTGCTCTATCTTGTAGTAGCTTCCTCCTTTTGTTGTAGAGTTTGTTTATGGCTGGGGTCCACCAGACTGGACGCTTGCCTTTGGTACAAAGAGTCTTTGTTTTGCTTGGGATTGCCTTATCCATGCAGTCCTGCAGGTGCTGGTAGAAGGCATTTGTAAGTGATTCAGCAGCTTGAGTACTGTTTTCCGCTCGGGGCCTTAAAGGAGACCACACTAGTCTTTAGAAGTGTGAAGTCGGCTTTCGAGAAGTTCTTTACTGTGGTCTTTTTATTTCAGGTGGGGTGGGATGAGGACCTCCAGCGAGATTAGTTTGTGATCTGATCTCACCAGTGAGGGGTATACTTCCGGTGTTGAACATTGTGCTCCCATGTTCGTGATGATGAGATCAAGTATGTTTTCTCCTCTTGTGGGGATGGTGACTAGTTGTTCCATGGCATTTGAGTTTATGAATTCCAGGAACTTTTGGGCTAGGGTGTTTGGGCTTGAGTAGTGTTCCCAGTCTATATTAGGGTAATTGAAGTCACCTAGTATGATGGTGTTTGGTGATACATTTATCCCCTCTAGTGTTTTCAGGAAGGCCATGTGAGGTTCCTGAGTTTGTGAGGGTGGCCTGTAACATGCTACAATTTGCAGAGCAGTCTTGCCTATGGTTAATTGCACCTGGATGGTCTCCGATGCATCGTCGTTGCCACCAGTCTTGAGGTGTGGGTGTCCTTGATGAATATGGATACCCTCCTTTCTTGGTATTGTCCGGATTTTGGGGCCGGAACGCATGATAAGAGGTAAAACCTGATAGTGCTGGGGTGCTCTCAGGAGCCTTGAACCAGGTTTCTGTCACTGCACAGACATCGATGTTCTCCATACTGAGAAGGGCCTCGAGTGCGTGCATTTTGAGATTTAGACTTCTGGCATTGAGCAGCATTACCCTTAGTTTTTTCCTTTTTGTGTTCCAGGGTGGTAGGTTTAGAATTTGAGCCTTGCCTAAAAAGGCACTATGGGGGTGGCAAGAGCCTTTGCCAATATCCGAATCCCAGGGTGACAGGTGCAAGCCGTCCCTTGCGGCAGCGTGGCTTGTCCAGCATGTCATCCCAGGCAGACAGACATTGGATCCCCTTTGAATGACACCAGAGTTTAAGCCAATTGTTAAAGCTGATCATCTTATCTCTGTATTGTGGCATCATTCTTGGTGAAGGTAGGATACTGCTCAAGGTCAGGGTCATACCTGCCTGGGCTACATAATCAGAGAGCTCCTCAATGTCTCTTTTCATGTAGTCCAAGGAAGTACGTCTCAGGTCGTTTACACCAGCGTGGACAATGACTGAGTCGTATTTGTACCTGCTGTTGAGAGACCTGAGTGCTTGCGTTATGTGGCAGATTCTAGCGCCCGACAGGCAGCTTACTGTGACCTTCTCCTTACTCAGTCTGGTGAGCGGGACGTCAGTGTGTCTGACTATGGAGT
>NC_056726.1:684299994-684412494 GCF_019279795.1 Protopterus annectens | reverse complement strand
TTCCCAGTACAGATGCTAAGTGATCACTGATATCTTCTGGCAAAGTACCTCCTATATATTATTTGTTTATTGTTTGTGTGTGCTTATTGATTCTGGTGGTATGAGAGGATGGATTTTCAGCATTAATATTACTCCCAATCTATTTAAAGTCACCTAGGATTATTGTTTTCTGTGGGTGGGTAGTAACCCCAACTAAGAAAGTCTTCTAATATTGGAAATATGTTACCTGGGGAGGTAGATATATATATATATATATAAGGGCTTTTGGCATTTAGTTTACGCTTTTGCTCGGTCTTGTCTAAGTATGTTATAGCCTTGGGGTATTATCTCAGAATCCTTGGTGCTTGATTTAATATATGTATATATATATGTATAAATATATATATGTGTGTGTGTGTGTGTGTGTGTGTGTATATATATATATATATATATATATATATATATATATATATATATATATATATATATATATATATATATATATATATACACACATACACATAGACACACACATCTACATGTTTAAATACATTTCCTCCTGTACTGGTGAATGCCTGTGCTGGATGTTACATTTGTGAAACATCAGGGTTATGTATGTCTGACATGGCTTAGTAGTAAATCACTTTGGCTGTAGTGTGCAGTGACCTGGGTTTGAGCATTACAGAGGCTGTTTTTTTTTTTTATTGCTGGTCAGAATAAGGGCCATTGGATACAGAGTTATTAAGGCACTTTTAAGCAGTTGTAAGTGTGTTTGCATGGGTGTAACCACTGCTAACTTCCGGTTAAAGTTTCTTATACTGATTTAGCTTCTCAATTGCTTAACCTGTGCAGGCATTGCTTACCCCTGCACAAACAAGCTTAAACCCGCTTACTGCTGCTTAAAAGTGCTTACTCCGGATTAACTCCCACTAATTTCTTTAAAAGAAATGAAAAAGGGTTTATAGGAAAGTGGTGAGAAGGGGCACAAGGAGGGAAAGACAGTATGGAAAATAGCTAGGGATGTGCAGGTGGGTGTAGGGAAGGCCCACAGCTGCCTATTTCTTCTACAGCAGTAGCTGTGCATATACACTAAATTTATATTTGGACACTCGTATCCTTGAGAGAGGGATGAGGACAAGAATTGTAATTTGTTACGCCAATTAGACCAGATTACATGTGTTCAGTGGACATGTGTGCAAAGTGGACAGCTATGTATGGGGCAAGATTTTTTTTTTCGGAACAGATTGCCCTTTTTTTTTTACAAGTGAGTGTGGGATGTTGGGGAGGGATAGCAGGTATATTTGGGGAGGTAGGTTGGGTAAGTTAACAGACAGGACAAACAAGATGCATGCAGGGGCAGTATATGACACATGTGGGGGGTAAACACCTTGATGGGGAGGGGTGTTTGGAAATCAGAAGCCCATGAGCCCCTAGTGGAAACAGTGGGACTGAGGTTCCCATCCATGGGCAGTCACCACTGCACCTTCACAGCACCGAAGGTGGCTGTGCTGGGGGCTAAGTAGAAGGGCCAGTCCAACCCTCTACTTGCGACACATGGCCCTCAGGCAGGCATAGCAGATTTCTAAACTCCCTGCGGATCACATTACGAAACCACGACCCAGACCTGGAGATAGGTGACAAGTTCCTGTCCATGCTCGCTCCTGGGGGGGTGAGCCCCATCCCCTGAGACGGTTCCACCCGATGGTGGTGCAGGACCAACAGATGAGGAGGTCCTAGGTTGGGCCCCAGATGTGCTGGTGCCCAGTGCCACAGCCAGCTGAGGTGGGACAGGTGGGTCTGCCAGGACCGGCCTTCCCAAACGTGCTATAGTGTTTAAGTTTTATCAACATACGTGGGTTAATAATAGTCAACACATTCCAGGATTAGGTGTAACAGCATGCATAGATATTCCCATTACCCGAAACACCAGATATGGAATAGTCGTATTAACAAACAGAACACATGCATATATGGAACCACAGTGGTCGTTACAACAGCATGCAGGTACATTGATGTCAGTATGTCACCAATGTGGGAGTATTTCAACATAGCACATGCATAGAAACAAATTTAAATAATTATCAAACAATAGGACATATGTCCCAACAGTAGAGTTAATGCAGCACATACCAACTGAGTTGTGTATTTAGTTTATTGTTGTAGATATGGTGTGGGGGGCTGTCAATTAACAACTAGTATATTCCTGTAGTTCGTATTACTTTCTTAGTCAGTGCTGTGATCTGTGCCTTACAGGTATTAGTACACTTCCCTATTGCCTTACTTTGGAGAGTGGAATGGCTGTCAACAACTATATACATGAACTCAGTTTTACCTGCAGCATACACTTCTTACCTGGTATACCTGTGGAAGTATTGTTTGTTAACACTACGTAACTGTTTCTACACATACTCCCAGGTTCCTGGTTGACGTTATGTATATACTTGTCCATCTCTTATTGCACACACTCTGGGCATGTCTACACCACATGCAGGTGATCCAGGACATATTTTGACTATTGCCCTCTTAAACCTTTAGTGAATTGTACAATGACAGGTTTGTTTTCATTGACATTTTCCAAATATGTACAGGTCTGACAGTCAATTATATGACATGAAATGCTGCCTACATGTCGGAAATTAGCACACTGATATGCCAGTGGGACAGGGTAACAGCCAGCAGATATGGGTCGATTAACTGGACAGTCTGGACAATTCTGTGCACTTGTGGGGTATGATTCTGCATACAGCTTACTACCACTCCCAGGATTCGAACCATGGCTGTGTCTGCTAAAAAAAAAACTACCCATCACAATTGAGTGTGCTATATAGATACTGCTGTGTATCTTTTGCCTGATTTCTGTCTATAATTCTCCTGTGGTTTTACATTCTGAACTTGTAATTACATCACTCTTATACAGGATTTCCTAGACAGTTGTATTATGTAGTACAGTGTGGGTGACAGCGATGAGTAATAGCTTATTATTCATAGCAACTGCAACACTAAATAAGCCATACAATACCAGAGTAAACAGTACCAGTACAGGATATCAATCTTTTATTTCTAGGCACAGTGTTCATATCTGACAGACCTGTGGGAGCAATGTTTGTTAGCACCACCTGAATGTTGCCACACAAATTACCATTTTCCACATTAGTATTATGCACATACATCTCACTCTGTTACTGTACACACTCTGGTCACAGCTTGACAACATGGGGTTGGAGATGGGGCATACTTGGCTAATTACTCTCATAACATTTTGGGGAATTGCTAGAGTGACAGGTTTGTTCTTATAAATGTCTGACAATCATTTGTATATATTGTTTGCTGCCTAAATGTCTGGGATCATCCCACAGATTTATCAGGGGGACAGGAAGCAGATATGGGCTGATTTACTGGACATTCTGGTCATATCTGTACAGTTCTGGGGTATGATTCTGCATACAGTCTACTATCACTCCCAGGATTCGAACCATGGCTGTGTGAGCTAAAAATGCACAGTTCATGTCTCAGTTGAGTGTGTTATTTGGATTTTGTTGTCTGTCTTTTTACTTTTTTCTGTCTAAGTCTCTCTCAGTTGTACTATATGACCTCTTGGGATTGCAACAGTCATATACAGACATTCCTACACATTTTATTTATGTAGCACAGTGTGGGTAACAGTGCTTAATACAACAGTACTATTAAGAGATTGCAACTTTACATTACCATATGTTACCAGAGTAAACACATGCATTCCAGAAGTTAGACCTTTATTGTCAGGCTGTTATGCTTTTATTTACATACAACCTATATGAGACTTTTCCTGCCATATTCTCTGGTGTATGCAGTACATGCTCTAAACAAAACAGGCTTTATACAGGCAATTAACTTACTACTACTTTTAGATTTATTTCCTATGACAGAACATGCAAGAGTATTACTAACCTGCCTCTCGTTGCAACCGCTGCAGTCTACAGGCATGGGCTTCCTGGTTCACAGCCCACTCATCTGCCATTGTGAAAGACATAAGAGGAATATTTAGCCATACCTATCCATAATATACATGAAGTGGCAATTATTAAACAGGTAGTGGACTGATACACATGGCTGGGACATCCCCTGTCCTCCTAGCTTCTTGGATCTACTGATCCAAGAGATCCTCGTTTCTCCGCTTCGGGTCAGCATAGTGATGCCTGACCTGCTCACCAGTTCGGGGTATGCCAGTGGAACTGGTGAGGTCACGGGCGAGATGGTCCCAGGCTTCCGCTTTGTATTGGGAACCCTGTACTGGTCCTGCAGCAGTCTCTGGTCATGGTCTTTCACAAGGAGTCCTACCATGACTTTGGACTCCTGGATGCCCCAGCGCTGCGCCCAAAAGCGCACACCCTCTCCATACCAGACATAGTGACTACAGGAGGAAGCTGCAACCAGTTATGAGATGTATTCGCACCTGTTGAGTTTAAATAGGGTCAGTTTCTCACACTTTGCTGTGATTAGATGATTTTGAAAATGCTAAGCTATGGGCAAACCTGCTTACTTAAGGTTGGCATTGCTTAAAGGGGTATACCAATGGGCAGACTGAGCTAGCTGGCCTACACATTGCTTACACCTACTAAGCTGAGCTGTGCAATGCTTAGCGTTGCTTAATATTTAATTTGCATTATATTTGCTTTTTGGCATTAATTTATTATTCATTACATGTTATATATGTGTTTGGTATCCATGCAGACCTCTCAAACAATTGGGAACAATTTTCAACAGAATCAGGGACAAGTCAAGAAAAAATCAGGGACAATCAAGGACACTTTTAAAATATTAGTGTTATTAACTTGAAACATTGACAGAATCAGAGCATATGAATTAATACACATTTTCTGAAGTAAAATAAGCTTATAACTCTTAATTATTGTCATTATTCATTAAGTGTAATTCACCACCTTTCCTCCAAAAGTCACTAGTTTTAGGAGGGATTAAGAGGGACAGAGTTAAAATTTGAGTCAAAATCAGGGACGTCCCTGAAAATCAGGGACAGTTGAGAGGTATGTATCCATGATTCATGTGTACATACACTGTATGAGGTCCTTGTGTTTATTAGGGGATTTCAACACTTTATTACAATGACACCTCACATCTGGGCTTACCACAGTACTCCAGTTCACATATTTATGTTATGTAGTAGGTTATGCAACATAAAACTGTATATAGATTCCTTTCACATGCTTGGTTTGATTTTATTTAGTGAGGATCTGTTTGGTGATACCTCAGTCTTATGCTCTGTCATGATGGCTTAGTGGTTAACTACTGTGACTATAGTGTACAGGGTCCTAGGTTCAAGAGCTGCAAAGGCTGTTTATTTTGTTTCTGGCAAGGACAGTGGCTGTTACATACATAGTGATTAAGGCATTTTTAAGCAATTGTAAGCAGGTTTGTCTGGGTTTGCGGGAGGGTAAGCAATGGTAACTTTCAGTTAAATATACTTATAGTGAGTTAGCTTCAATATTGCTTAACCTAAGTGTGCATTGCTTACCCCCACACAAACGGGCATAAACTCGCTTACTACTGCTTAAATATGCTTACTCGTGCTTACTATTGCTTACTCCCACTTACTACCTCACTAATTTAGACAGTAATGTCAAATGGTTCTTGGGAAGGTGGTGGATTTGGAAACTGTATGGATTTATTATTCATTACACATTTAACCTTCTGTTTGTATCCCTGATTTCTGTATACATATACTGTATGGGGCACTTGTGATTATCTGTAGACTTTACAACATTATGACAATGACACCTAACATCTGCATTTAATGCAGTACTCTAGTTCAGAAATATATGTTATTTAGTAGGTTATGCAACAAAAAATTGATAATAAAGTTATATAACATGGAAAATATTTGAGTGGGACTCGAACTAGGAATGACTGCTCATAAGGCAAAGGCTCTGCCCACTACACTATTGCTGCACTGCTTTGTTGTCATATATTTTTCTTTTTATCCTCTTGTGCCATTTAAGCTGCATTAACCGTAGCTAAGTGATGGGTAAACCCGTGCACCTACGGTTACATTTAATCTGTTTCATAAAAAAAAAAACACCTCTTTATATCTGATGTTTTAACTATTGCTCTTGTAAACTTGGGGGGATGTTGCTGGGGTATGCAAACACCTATGAGCGGTCTCGCTCATTCTTATTCATACACTGCTCGTCTTCATTGCAGAGGCGTGTATATTCGGGAGCTCTGCTCTCAGACATGCCTCCTACACTCGTACATGCTCTGTGTCCATTTAGGAGCTTAGGCAGTGCGCCATCATTGATATGCATAGCGCGCTGCCTTCCTGCCCCTAAACGGCCACTTCTGTGCAGGACTAAGCTAGTCCTGCATGGAGGGATAGTGAATCTGGGGGTTGATTTTTCTGATTAAGATTTTTATTTCTAATTATAGAATACTACAGGAATTATATAATTTAGATACCTACCATGTTTGTCAGCTAGAAAAAAATTAATAAATACATGTGCTTGTTGTGAAATGTATAGAAAAAAGCAAAAAATGTCACTGTATCCTAAGCAGTGACACCTATTAATACAGAACAATATTTTTAAAAAGATTTGAAATATTCCAGCAGTTTTTTCTATACTGTATTTAGTGTAAGATAAATAACCTAATTAAAATAGTATATTCTAAAATTCCAGTGTAACCAAACTTGTCATACAATCACATTGGACTATCAGTCTATAAAACTGGATGGTAATTGCACATCTGACATACCTCAAATCCCCCAATTTGAAATTTGTATCATTATGTACTGCATTATTCAGTGAAGAGCAGACTGTTATACTCCTCTCCACTGTCATTTCTTCCTATCTAAACCTTTCAAAGTGAAAATACCCTGCTTTGTTATGTAAGTTCTCAATATTCTTTCTAAGTCACTTCTCAAAAATGTCTCCTGATCTTCAACATTTTTCTATCACTTTGCACTCCAAAATCATATGTAGGTCTCTACCTAATAGCATCTTCAGAACTTGGACCCTATCCATCTCATTTCATCCTTTAATTTGCTAACTATCTTACACCATCTTTACACAAATCTTAGATGCATATCATGTAGTCTTCCTACCTTTTTCAAACTATTATTTTTTCCCACAGATTTTTAGATAGTCTGTCTACTATAGCTCACTTTATCTTTGTCTATCTTCTGATATGTTTCTCCATCTCATTAGCCTTCCAACTTCCAAAGTTCTCAGTATACCTTACCAATCTTTCCCTTCCTTCATATGGTCCATTTCTCTTTCTACACTGTTTGCCTTATACTCTTTCTTTAGGCCTTTATATTTTCTGCTTTATACCTTCTTATTTTTAGAATTACTCCTTGTTTAATAACCAGACTCTCATTTAAGTCAAAACTTTTCTATAACCCAAACGTTCTTGAAAAACTCCATGTTAACTTCTTGTCATATAAATTATTCAGCCTCACCCAAGTCGTATCCTCCCATTGCTTTAGTGTACTTCCAAATGCTGACCGCCTAAGTGATAGCTAATAGATCACTAATTTTCTCATCTCCCATTTCTCTAGTTCTAAATGTGCATCCAGAATTTTTCCCCAGTGTTTTTGTTGGTTTGTTATACTCATACAAATAATACTTTATTTAGTCCTGTGCCTGCATCCTCACATTTTTCCATCTAAAATTTATATATTTCTACCTCTTAATCGCTGATACCTATTAACTGTTTCTATTTTTTTTCAAGTACAGCATTGGCAATCCCTATTCCACTCTAATTAATCTCATACCATGCCTTCCTTCCCAAGTTAATCTGTTGAGTACATTTGGAATCTCTTGGATCATTCTTCAGCACAGCAGGTTATTGTGTGCCTTAGCAGATAATTACAAATAAAACTTGAACACCTAAGATACTTTATTCTGCTCCAGATAATGCCTAAATTCTCTAAATATCTGCCTAATAAATTTCTTATTTTCACCTTTAGTATTTCCCAGTTTTTATTATATATGTCCTCCACATTAACAAGCACACTTTTCCCTAATATGTATCTCCTCCATTGTTGAGAGGGTTACACAGTTTCTTTTTTAAACTTATCATAGTCTTTATAATAATTGATTTGACTTGTATGATATTTTAACTCTGTTTCGTTATTAAAGCCCTCTAAAATATTTATTTCCTCCAGCAGCATCCAAACAATATCTTCTATTTAGAGCATGAGGTCATCAGGAAAGAGATTTTTGCTGTGCTGCCATCCATTATAACCCAATACTTGTATTAACTATCTTAACTTCTGTGGTAGTTTCACTAAAAAATAAATAAAACAAGTAAAGAAAATGGCAGGAAGATGCCTGTCTTGTACAACTTTCCAAAATTACTCTTTGTGATCTCCCACCATTGATCACCCCTACCTTTTCATATAATGTTGTAACCTCTGATATAAAATGCCCCTCTCCTGTCACCTGCTTTAATGTATGCAATGATGAAGCCCAACTTACTGAATCAAAAGCCATTTGAATATTCATTAGAAATACATTAAAACTATTTCTGCTTTTTCAGAAGTTTCTTCTTTCCATATCCCACTAAATTGTGCTACCTTTTCTCTGATATAGCTCCCATAATTCTAACATGGATTTTAGCATCTGTATTTCATGGAGAGATTGCTAATTTATCAGCTTTTCTTACCTTCTCTTATCTTTATCTAGAACTATAATTTCAGCCCCCTGATTTTACACTGGAGGATCTCTTATGTTCATAGCATTGTCAGAAACAATTGTCATTACCTGGCCTACATATAACTTCACCACTTTATATAACTCAACTGGAAATAGATTACAGCACCTGATCTTTCCTCATTATGCTTATTTTACACAGATTCAGCAATGCAATATCTTTCACTGCCACAGAGTGTTAAGGTGTATTCTACCTTCATCATTTACCATGGGGTCTCCCTATCCCTCAATATACCCATCAGTTTTTCTACATTTTCTACATACCTCAGACTTATACTCCACAAAAATGGACTGTCTCCTGCCATTTAGACATTCTGAAACTTTTTTTCATCCAACCTACCTTGTTTGTTTCTTCTGATCTTTTAATTTCCAAACTAACAACATAACCTTTACTTCCACTTTATTCCACCACAGTTCCCCTCCCATTTCTCTTAGTATTTTTTTTCTATTTTCCCTCCCTTTACTCTTTAAATTTCTCTTTTAAGTTCTTAATCATCATAATTTTCTTTTCTCTTGATCTCCTCTCACTGAGAAAGTATAAATAAGCATAAAAATCAAAAATAAATATTTCATCTTTTGCAGCTTACATAATTCCGTTTTATGTCTGGTAGATCTGGCTGATTGGTTGTCATCACTGACCTCTATACTGCAGTTTTAAATATTAATGCAGTTTCCTACTTATCGTTATACATTTCTCTGGAGAAGCTTCATTCGCACTTACTAAACAGTTATAGTTATTAACATTCTGACCAATTAAGGCATTAGAGAAATGATTTTTTATTTTATTTATTTTACATTTGTTGACCGGGAAGTCCGACTAGGTTCCATAGATCCTGTTTTCAGCAGAGACCCGGGGAGAAATGCTCCAGAAGCATGTCTTTAGAATGTGGGAGGAAACTGGAGTACCCAGAGGAAACCCACGCGAACGCAGGGAGAACATGCAAACTCCACACAGAAGGCATCCCAGCTGAGAAGTGAACCGGAGAGCCTCTTGCTGTGAGGTGATAGCATTAACCACTGCACCACTGCGCCACCCCTTAAAATCTCTGAATACGAATTTAAAACTGTCCAAGTATAATTCTGCTGAAAACTATGTAACATTGTCACCTACCCATTTGCCTCTTCCCTTTAAATGAGTTCACATCAGTGTTACTGTTGTTACTCTGTCTGCTGATTGGCTTACACCATGTGTCTGGCCTGTCAGTCTTTCCACAAATTTCAGGGGTGGAAAGATTAAAACATTTGATGTTGTCTTCATCATGAACAGAGGAAGGGGGTCCAAATGCGTTATTCCTTCCTTCTTCAGATAGTCATGCTCTATTACCGATCCTACTTGATGATAGTGGATATGCCCACCTTGGTTTATAATCTAGTGTTTCACATTGTAATTCCTTCTCCTTACATTCTTTGTTTAGTAAAAATTATTTGTCCACTGCTTGCACATCATTCAATAGTAGGTAATTCATAATAAACGTCTTTAAAGCACTCATTTCTCAGTGTAATTTCTTCATGCATCTCTCATTCTTGCAGATCATAATTGTCATCTGTTCACAACTAGTTTCATCAAATAACTTCAAATGTGGAATAACACCATTTGAGAATTTCCAAATTCTTGATCATTTTAAGCAAATACATTCATTGAAATATAAGTTGTCCATTTGCAAGTTTTTTATATTTCAATAAGTTTGTTTCAAGTATACATATTGGTTATGTTAGAGTCACTAAAGCCTCTGTCAGTACTTCACTACTCACAGAAGTAGGTTTCAACTAATATTGTAAATTTGATAAGGCCATTAAAAATGGCTGATACAACATTTTTGGAGCAGCTACAAGGATCTTGGAGTCAGTGATCACTATACTTCCATTCTTATTCTCTCCAGCACCTCTAATTACAATATCTTTATAACCCCCATGAGTTGCACTAACTGTAAAAATAAAAAAGCCTGATCACCCATACCTGATGAACTAGGTTGAATACTCTGAAATAACTCCTGTGAGGACATCAACTGCTGAGAGTATGTTATTCTATCTATGGTTGGTATATGCAACATGAGCATACCAATACTTCCCCACCATGGTGACAATAGAGCACCTCAATGTTATTCTACCATGCAGCACTCTAATTTCTCCGAGTCCTCCTCCATTTGCCATGCATATTCTCTTTCAAATTCCTCATTGAATCTTGCTCCTTTTATTTAATCTCTTCTGTGCCATTCCTTTCTACCTTATTTTTTATTTATTTTAGTTTAGTTATTTTTATCTTTTGCAGCTTACATAATCTCCTTTATAATTTCATTGGTTTATTCCCTTTCCAACCTGTGTGTCTCCAACTTCTTCTTATGCCTGTTTCCTACATATTTACTGAGAAAACCTATATTTACCTCTCTTAGGACATTTGCCGAGTCAGTATGAGAATCAGTGTTTCAAATGTTCATCTCTGCTTGCAAAACACTACATGTTAACCCTCTCATTAACCCCAAATAATTTAACATCCCTAAATTGCACTGTTAGCCAAAACAAACCAACCTTCTCCAAATCACAGAAATTAGAAAAAAAATTATACCCCCCCAATTAAACTTCCAGAATATAACACCTAATCATATGACTCCTAGCATTTCCCAATATAATAAAAACAGTGCCTCCATGTTTTTTATAAATAACCACATACCAATTAACTAATTATTTTAAGCAAAAACAAGACATTTAAAATACACAACATATTACAAGGAGTATAATATTCTTTATGCAATAAAGGTAATTAGTGTCAAAAATAATCTAGAGTGAATATATAACAGAAGTATTAACCTGAAGGAAAGCATTGCACTCACAAAACCAATTGCCTGATGGTTAAGGTGTTTGCCTTCCAAACACAAGGTTCAGGGTTTGAATCGCACAATGGATAATTGGCTAGGCTTAAAATGGCTTGCAAGGGCAGTTAGCGTAGTACTAACCTATGAACCTATTACACTTAAGCAGTGATAAGATTTGCATTTTCTAAATCTTTATTGGGTATCTCCTCTAGTAAATTTGAAATGCAAAACCAACTGAGCAAAAGTTCTAGAATTTATGAAGATTCTTTCTTGCCTTGTAAAGTATTCAGAAACGAGTGACTGTCTGTTTGCACAATGCCACATCTCTAAATAATTTCAGTCATCTTAAGTTTTAACTTATAAAATGCATAACAGCAGTTTGTTCTTTTCTAAAGGTCACATACACTGCTTTAAAGGCATTCACAATCCAGTGTTAATACCACTTTCATACAGATTCTAACATCAATGCCCAAATTTCTCTATTTCTATTTACTACACAGTATATTACCCTTCAATTCTGTAGTCTAGCATATATATTAGTTTTGTAGGAGGACCCTCATTATGAACTCTCTGCTCAGCATTCACTCTGTTTCTTTCATATGGCCAACACACACAGCACTTCTGATATTCATCCCTTGGAAGACAAAAAGTATAGAATTTAGTACAAAACATGCCAGTGCATAATATCCTGTTTAATTCACTGCCAGAACCCCATTCAAACTTCATTTAATTAACTTAATGACTGTCTCTCGAAAACATATTCAGGTTTGTTTTTTATCCATTTATTTAGTGGGCCTTCCCCACTTTGTTGTTTGTGTCCTGGGCCTGCAGCTTGCATTTCCTGCCTCTGTTTACTACCATGTTAACAACTTTCAGCAGTAAGACTGCCCATTCTGCCACCACATCATCCTGCACCGTAAGGCATCAACATAATTACCTTTTCCTCTCATAATCATTTAAAGGTGACGAGTGGCTCATATTATACACTAATTTTTTGTTCTATTCAACTCCTCATTGAGAACTAGTAACAACATTAGAAGTGTCCATTAATGATCATGGCCTGCACGATAATCTGATTCCGCTCTGCAGAAAAACTATTTTCTGTGATTGTCTCCATTTCACATGCTATGTGCTGTCATTCCATATTTCCCATCCTTCTCTGCCATTTCTATAAAGCATAATTGCCTAGTCAGATGATTTAAAATACTGCATTTTTTTGCCATACTATCTTTAGCATCACAGAATAAATTAGTTTTATACTTCCATTCCTACTTACTACACCTTTATTAGGAGACAGAACTACCCTTTGCTGAAAGACCTGCCATTTTTACCATCAGATGCCTAGGGTTAGATTTCTTGCTTACCTTTTCCACCCCATAGTCTCAATCAATGTAAAGACTGAGGCTTATTTTTAGCCTTACACCTTCTTGACATATTACACTGGACTATGGACTATGGATGCAATGCAACATGTCAGGATGCCATTCTCAAATAATTATAGAATACTTAATCTACATTACAAAAGACATGTAATCCCACTGTGAAGGTTCTTAGTAAGACCTTCAAAGAGCTATACTTGAAAAGTTGCCCAAAATACATGCAAAGTAGTCATTCTTCCCTTAGGGATTTTTATGTGGGTAGTGGTGAATGTAACCACAATGCAGTGCCTCATTCAAAAGGTAGATTTTTTTGTATACTACCTTCCAAGACAATAAAGTTCCATTTTCTTTATCAGTGCTACTTCCTAATATGTGGTTCTATTTGCTAAAATGTTATTTTACTACTGAAATATGTTGGGCAACAAATCTGTACATTTAGTTGTAAACTTTACTGATATTGTATTTTACATACCATGGATTAGCATAACTATATGATGTGCTTCTGAGAAGCAGTTCCTAATTTTTGTTATTGCTTTTCTTTTTTGAACCCACACTGTTAAACACTAAAACTGAAAAAAACGTAGGAACCAAATCAAAGACCAAACTCGGGCAAAATAAACTTAGCACTTTCATCCACTTTAATGATGTGCACTTCATCAGAAACCATGAAAGATCACCTACCCCTCCTTTTAATACTTAATTACAGGAAATGATGTAACGTATAATGATTTACTAAATTAAATGTCTATAATAAAAAACTACATTGACAGATCTAAACACCGAATGATATGACAAATGATAAAAATATTTTCAATTGAACAAAATATATCATGACATTTATATTATCTATACATAAGGAAACACTTTATGTTGATAACTTCGTTTAGACCTGGGAATACATCAGCTCCAAAAAGAAGCTGCCACAAAGCTTCTTTTTGCTCAAGTTTGTTGTTCGTATCCCCTGCAAATGTTCCTTTGTCTACAAAATCTAAAACAAAAAATTCAAACTTCTTAAAATCTATGCAGGAAAGTGCATGTCTGGCTAATGAATTATTTTTATCTTTTTTCTTTATTGCCAAGGCATGCTCATATATCCTACATTTTAAAACTCTTTTGGTTTTACCAATGTAATAATTTTTACATGTGGAACAGGTAGCTATATACACTACATTTTCACTGTGACAGTTGAAATATTTATTAGCCCAAAAAGTCTGCCCCAAATGTTCCATTGTGATGAAAGATGAATTACTGATGAACCTACATTGTTTGCAGTTCTTACATGCAAATGTTCCTTTTTTAGTGCAACCCATCCTGGTGTTGTCCTTATCTGACGTCTTAGATGATTCTAACATCTGCTTAATATTTGTAACCTTCTTATATGTGAACTTTGGTAGTGGACCCAAGGATATAGTCAAATCCTTGTTCCCAAGGATAATTCTCCAATTCCTCTCTATAACCTCTTTTATGAACCATATTTCATTCACTATTGGCAGAGGAAAGGCAGTTTGTAATTCTTGTATATTCTGATTCCCATTGTTACTTAAACTTCCTGGGGGTCCCACCACTATATCACTAGAAGTCAGAATAGGACTACCAAATGGTACAATTCAAAACAGCAGAAGGGAAAGACAAAGCGGAAGAACAAACAGAGGTGGTGAATCTACATTGTCAATTTGAGTAGTACATCTTTTTCTGCAGCGACAAATAATGTATTAAGAAAAGGGTTTTCTTTCATCCCCACCAGTAGGGTGAATATGGGCAAATTAATGGTAGATTTTAGACTTTTTTTGCATAAGCTCAATCTTAAATACATTATGCACAATGTCAACAGTACTAGGCAACAGATGGTTTCAACACCTTGTAAACCAAGTGTTTTTAATCCACCTTTGGTCAACACTTTGCAAGTTTTTCAGAGCATTTGTGAGAAAGCGTTCAGGGAGATCAAATGTCACAATGTTAAAAGCAATTTACCTGAAGATGAATTGTGTGCTCTGAAAAATTTAATCTGGAATTCTGACATTAGAACTATGAAGGCTGACAAAGGGGGAAAAATAGTGATTATGAACACTTGTGATTATGAGAAATCGTTAAGTTTGTTATTAGAAGATTGCAGTATATATAAGAAGGTTTCTTATAAGGTGTAGTTTTAGGAGAGTAGACACCTTGTTGTTTGACATGTTTTGTCAGGGAGAAATTGACAACAGGGATTATGATTTTTTATTGGTGGAGCATCCTAAAATGGCTACTTTCTTTGGTATCCCCAAAATTCAAAACAATGAGAAGAACCCACCTTTTGTTTCTGCTAGGCAATCTAAAACTGAGAACATTTCTATATGGTTAGACAGTGTTCTCAGTCCAATAGTACAGAAATCAGAGCATTACATAAGGGACTCTTGGCATTTATTGGAAATTTTAAGTAAATATAGGATACCAGATAAAACCATATTTTTTGGTACACTTGATGTCAGGAGTTTGTACACCTCCATCAATCAAGAGGAGGGTTTGGATTTTATGAGAGAATATCTCACATTTAGCACTGATTTTTCTGCTGAGAAAGTGAACACCATTTGCACGTTAATGGAATTGGTGCTTGACAATAACTTTTTCATCTTCAATAGGGTACTGTACAAACAATTGTCAGGTGTAGCGATGGGGGCAAGAGTTGCACCGGCTTTTGCCAACATAGTTATGGCGAATTGGGAGCACAAGTTTCTTAAGTCACATCCTAGTTATAACAAGGTTGAACTTTATTTTCAGATACATAGACGATTTGTTTTTTCTGTGGTCGGGACCATTCAGAATTTGTAGATTTGGTCACTGATCTTAACAACACCACAGATTTTTTATTCTTCAAGATAGGAGGATTTGGTAAGCAAATCAACTTTTTGGATTTGGCTTTAAGTATAGACCATACCACCAGACAATTTAATAGTAGAATTTATAGAAAGTATTGTTTTGCAAATCAATACTTGTACAAGGACAGTTTGCACCCGGCACACATGAAAAACTGTGTCATTAAGGGGACAATGATTAGATTGAGCAGGTTATCGTCTGAGGACAATACTTTTTTGGATGAGCTGACTTTCCTCAGACAGTTGTTTATTCAAAGGGGTTATGATGAAAGATGGTTAGAGGTAATAGAAAATGAGGTTTCTACTTTGAGAGGTGGGGTAGCTAAACCTATTCTGACTTCTAGTGATATAGCGGTGGGACTCCCAAGAAGTTTAAGTAACAATGGGAATCAGAATATACAAGAATTTCAAACTGCCTTTCCTCTGTCAATAGTGAATGAAATATGGTTCATAAAAGAGGTTATAGAGCGGAATTGGAGAATTATCCTTGGGAACAAGGATTTGACTATATCCTTGGGTCCACTACTAAAGTTCACATATAAGAACGTTACAAATATTAAGCAGATGTTAGAATCATCGAAGACGTCAGATAAGGACAACACCAGGATAGGTTGCACTAAAAAAGGAACGTTTGCATGTAAGAACTGCAAACAATGTAGGTTCATCAGTAATTCATCTTTCATCACAATGGAACATTTGGGGCAGACTTTTTGGGCTAATAAATATTTCAACTGTCACAGTGAAAATGTGGTGTATATAGCTACCTGTTCCACATGTAAAAATTATTACATTGGTAAAACCAAAGGAGTTTTAAAACGTAGGATACATGAGCATGCCTTGGCAATAAAGAAAAAAGATAAAAATAATTCATTAGCCAGACATGCACTTTCCTGCATAGATTTTAAGAAGTTTGAATTTTTTGTTTTAGATTTTGTAGACAAAGGAACATTTGCAGGGGATACGAACAACAAACTTGAGCAAAAAGAAGCTTTGTGGCAGCTTCTTTTTGGAGCCGATGTATTCCCGGGTCTAAACGAAGTTATCAACATAAAATGTTTCCTTATGTATTGATAATATAAATGTTATGATATATTTTGTTCAATTGAAAATATTTTTATCATTTGTCATATCATTCGGTGTTTAGATCTGTCAATGTAGTTTTTTATTATAGACATTTAATTTAGTAAATCATTATACATTACATCATTTCCTGTAATTAAGTATTAAAAGGAGGGGTAGATGATCTTTCATGGTTTCTGATGAAGTTCACGTCATTAAAGTGGATGAAAGCGCTAAGTAAATTTTGCCAGAGTGTGTTTTTTGATTTGGTTCCTACGTTTTTTCTGTTTTAGTGCTTTTCTTTTTTGTTCTGCATGAACATTTGAAATGCTTCATTTTTTTTTCCTGATACAGCAGTTTTATTGGAACTTGAAAAATCACACTTGATAACAATGACAATAAGCACTGGGACCTTAAACATCTTGCATAATGGCATCTTAAAAAGTTAGGACAGCATTTCATAGGATGTATATTTTCACTAATGAAATAGTCATGTAGATAGGTAAGCTTACCTCTCAAACTTTTAACACAAGTTTTCAAGACAAAAACAAAACTAATCAAGGGATAAGGGCCCAAAATCAGAGACAGCTTTTAAATATTGCTATTGTAATCTTATAAAGTTGCTAGAATTGAAGACTTTGATTAGCATCAGTTTTCTGAAGGATATGAATTCTGAAATTCAAATGTCTGTCATCATTTAAAGACTTCAGTTCTCAATGATGTGCAAGAAAACCACAAATTTTGTAAGGAGCAGACCAAAACTGTTGTTTTTCTTTTGACTTTTCCCAGTTAGGGATCGCCACAGCGGAACTCCAGTCTGCTAATGATTGGCAGTCGATTTTTATGGTGCCGAGATGCCAGCCCGACACCAAACATTAAACAAAGGCACGCTCATTCACATATGTATTTCGAACACCACTCGACTGAGGGGAGGACATGCAGACTCCACACAGAAGGCGCTTCATCTGAGAATCAAATGGGAGAACCTCCTGTGACCAAAACTATGAAGCAAAAATATGGATATTCTGCAAAATTCTGGACAACTGATAGATTCAACATTTGTCAGAATGCCTTTTTTGCCTTTATGTGGATTGCCCCCTGTTAAAGAAATTTTACTGTGGGAATTAGAATATTGCTTATAAATGGATGGTGATTGCAGACACCTAATATATGAATAAGGTAATTCATAATGGAGGTAGCAGTAGGCAAAAAATGAATATAGATGAATATCATAAAGAAAGCCTATGCATCTTTGGCAATAACTGAGATCCCAAATAAACAAATGTGAACTGTAAAACTTTCTGTACTGAGAAGTCCACGCAAGCAACCAATTTGCTGCAGCAGTTCAACCACTTCAACATGCTGTCTCAGGCTTTTCCATTGGTTGGTAATACACTTGCTTGTTAAAACAAAAGCTGGATGATCCATGCTTTATAACTGGTAATATGATTGCTGTGAAGAGCAAGCTTGGATCACAAACTGTCAATATTAAACATTCATTATAGCTTCTATGTTACATCATTTCACAATTTGAGATGGGAAAGATAGGTCCAGAATTTTTGAAATGCTGAAACACTCCATTTCCCACAGGTTTTAATACTACCGATAGATTTTAAATTGTTTTATACACTAAGGTCATCAGGCTGATATTACTGAGAAATGGAAATAAATGGTTTCCTCATATATGCATGAAAGATTCTATTGACTTTTTTCTTATTAAATCCAAATTGCTCTTCGCTAACATTCCTAATGCATTGCTCAGTAAGGGCTGAACAGAAGGTGGATACTTTCAGAATACCTTAGGGAAATTTCACCACAGTAAGACCCTTCAAAGCTAATGATGACAGTGCAAATAGTGGAATAGGAATGACTATACAGAAGCCTAATCTAATAACAGCAGAAAGCTGTTAAATATTTCCACTGAGATGTATTGTCCAACTTGCAGAGTGATTAAAGATACTGGAATGCAAACAGATGTCAACCTGATATAATTTGTGTTAAACCTGGTAGTCGTAATATACTCTTCTCTTCTCAGTCCTTTTTTCTAGTGGTAGCACCCTTTTATCCTGAGTGGGGGACAGCCCCTTATTATCAAAATCATACAGACCCATAATAATAAAGTAATACAGCCCCATAATACCAAAGCCGTGCTGCTCCATAACACCAAAGCCATACAGTCCCATAATACCAAAGCCATACATCCCCATAATACCAAAGCCATGCATCCCCATAATACCAAAGCTATACAGCCCCATAATACCAAAGCCAAACTGCCCCATAATACCAAAGCTATACAGCACCATAATACCAAACTCACACAGCTCCATAATATCAAATCCATGCAGCCCCATAATACCAAAGCAATACAACCCCATAATACCAAAGTCTTACAGCCCCATAATACCAAAGTCATACAGCACCATAATACCAAAGTTTTACAGCCCCATAATACCAAAGCCGAACATATACAGCCCCATAATTCCAAAGCCATACAGCCCCATAATACCAAACTTGTACAGCCCCAAGAATACAAAAATCATACAGCCCCATAATATCAAAGACATACTGCCCCATAATACCAAACTCATACAACCCCATAATACCAAAGCCATACAGCCCAATAATACCAAATTCATGCAGCCCCATAATACCAAAGCAATAGAGCCCATAATACCAAACTCTTACAGCCTCATAATAAGAAAAATCATACAGCCCAATAATACCAGTTCTTACAACCCCATAATACCAAAGCCATACAGCCCCATAATACCAAAGTTATACATCACCATAATACCAAACTCATACAACCCCATAATACCAAAGCCATACAGCCCCATAATACCAAACTCGTACAACCCCATAATATAAAAATCATACAGCCCCACAATATCAAAGCAATACAGCCCCATAATACCAAAGTCATACAGCCCCATAATACCAAAGTCATACGGCACCATAATACCACAGTCAAAACCATGCAACCCCATAATACCAAAGCCATACAGCTCCATAATACCAAACTCATATGACCCCATAATACCAAAGCCATAGAGCCCCATAATACCAAAGCCACACAGCCTCATAATACCAAAGCAATACAGCCCCATAATACCAAAGTCATACAGCCCCATAACACCAAAGACATACAGCCCCATAATAACAAAGTCATAAAGCCACATAATACCAAAGTCATACAGCCTCATAATATCGAAGCCATATAGCCTCATAATATTAAAGCCATACTTTATGTATGCTGTGTTCTGATCACTTTTTAAGACCCTTGAATGGGAACACAATGATATACCAGTGCAACAATATTATGAAAGTAATAAAACAGTCCAATTAACAGGTCAAGATGTGTGTGCATTAAGAATGTTGCCATCAATATTGTCCACATGGAGTATCAGGTAAGGTTGTGAGCAAATCAGCAGTTTAAGGCAAGTACTTGTGTATACTCTCCCAGTCAGAGGTGCTAAGGCTAGTAAGTGATGTAAAACATTCTGAAACATGTCTGTCTCTCTGGTATCCCCTAGATATGCTGTCATAAAAAAATGAGATAATTTGTTCTGAGGTTTTTTATTATTATTAGATGTTAAGAATGGCAATTGAGAGAGGGGGCCTAGGAACACCTTTATAGCTGCAATTCTCTTCACCTGGATTAGCTTCCTTAAACCAGCACCAATCACAAGCTTTAGGAAATTACTTGCTCCGTATAGGTTTCTTGCTGGAATTGATTATTGTAATGTTTTTTTCTGAATTAAAGTGCTTAGATTATTGGGCATTGTTTTGTTGCACATGAAGGAGAAACTTGGTGCTTCTATCCTTCAGTGCTTGGGCAGAGGTGTTAAAAGGGACCCTGATATTCATGAACAATCCTGATATATTAGCAAACTCAGGCATTATTGCTGAAATGTGTGTACATATTTCAATAGGTTCTTTGTTAAAATTAAGCAGTCTTCCATGAAAAGTAATGCCTTTGTCAGCACATCATGTAATGACCAACCTGACAGATCCCACGATTGCTGTAATAACCTAGTTAGGGGGTCAGCAGCAACCACGAAAAAGCATAGGAAAGTAAACAACCCTGTCAGGTACCTTGCGATATAAAGGGAAGACAAAGTGTCATTTGTAAGATCCTCTTGAAGTTAGTGTGGTTTACAAAACTTGAGGAGCATGCAGAAAGGACTTTAGAAATTTCACTGACTCCATGATATTCCATATGAAGGACCAGTGAATAAAGAAGAAAGCTTTCTTGTGATAAAAAATACAAAGACCTGGGAAATGAAAGAAGACATTAACTCTGATTGTTGGCAGCTGGTTCTGATGCAGCTGCATGAAAATCTATAGTGTATTGAGATGCTCTGAGCTTAATCTCCTCTCTACAAATCTGTCTGGTTAAGAAACAGTATGTTGGAAAGAACTTTTTCATCCTGTCAGGCAGTAAAACACCATGCAACTTAGAACTGATACTGACTAGAGAGACTGGCCTACTATTTGAAAACAGTTGTTTCTTATCAGATTTGAGCACTAGTGTTACAGGGGATCCACTGACAAACATTTTACTGTTTATTTCTTACAAAGATTTAAGCAGTACTGTGATAGGGGATCCAGTGACAAGTTTTACTTTGTTTACTTTGTCTTCAGTTTTGAAAGATCTGAATGAGGCTAAAATAATTGAGACAAGTTGTAACTTTTAGTAAGCAAGAATAATTTGTATGGGACTAGCATAACTGTGAAATTATGAAGACTCATTCATAAGGTAAAATGGAACCCACATGTTGTAGGTGACAAAGTGATCAATCAATACTATCAATATTACCAATTGGTATCATGAGAAAATAAAGTACCAGTGGTAGAAATTCAAATCCTTTCTTTATTATTTAAAGTACCATGGTAGTCTTTCTGTGTGAAGTCTGCATGACCACCCTGTGCTCATGTAGTTTTCCTCTGGGAGCTCCGGTTTCCTCCCACATTCCAAAGACATGTAGTATGTGGAATGGACACTCTAACTTGGCCATAGGTGTGAGTGTGCATGCAACTGTGCGGTGTGGAAGAACTACTTCTGCAGCACTAGACACCTGGCAGTGTAAACTTGGGTCTAAATGATTGTGACTGGTGAAGTGACACCCTGACCCATTGTGCAAAAATATAGAAAAAAAGGGGTTGTGGATGGATGGATGGGTAGACTATTGTTCCCCCAAGTATTAGGGGCTATCCTATCTATACACACAAAACAATTTGGCTTGTGACTGCATCCTGTGCTGTTTAAATGGAGTGCTCCTCTATTTAACACATCTAATATCATTCAAGTGAGAATTAAGTCTTACTTTAAATATCCAGGAAGTTTGCCCTAAGCAGAATTAGTCACAGGTCCAAAGTATATGTACATTATAGTAAGTATATCATGCATTGATTGTTACAAGTAGTCAGATGATAAATAGTGAAATCTTTTTTTGGTTTTACATGGAGAAAAAGGAGTGCCCAATAAAGTCTGAGTACATTGTAAACAGTTACCACATGCCCTGCACACCAGGAAGGTATTCTGAAAAGCAAAGGGTGTTAAATTTCTTTACCTGATGCATTCAAAGATTTCTTCCAGATTCCTTCTCTTTTCGTAACTTTGCATGCTGGTTCATAACTAGCATGAAGAATGGGATTGCTGCAAAGGTGTTTATTCGTAATCCTATAGATGTGAAAGCTAATACTACCAAGCATCCAAACGTAGTGAAAATCCCAGTGCATTGTCCTATGTTTAATTTCTTGGGAATTGATATAATAATAATTAATTTCTGTGCATTAAATCAGACTATTAAATCAGATTATTTTTTGGATGGTCTTATGTTTTTACCCCCCCTCCCACACACACACGCGCACACACACACACACACACACACACACACACACACACACACACACACACACACACACACACACACACACACACACACACACTCCCATGTAGAAATGAATGCTCCAGATTGTCTGAGGCTGATTTACTCCCTTCCTCAGTGTTGCATATATGCTTAGGACTCATAAACTGTGATTAAGGAATATTAGAAGAAGTAAGTCTTGGTAACAATTACTTTTAAATAAGTGAGTTCATGCTTAATAGTTTCCAATACAAATCTGTAACTAGGCTACCATTTAAAGTTTATAATCTTATTGCATAGAGAAAATCATTTGTGAATACATTGATAGAAAATTGTAAGCCAGCCTGTTACTTTACTGTCCTTGTTTTTTCAAAACCCTGTCTTTTTAATGACATCACAATGCTGTCACTAATAGTGTTATGAAGGTGTCATGCAAGCATGGCAGTGATGATTATTACCCATTATGTAATACTGTGAACCTAGAGCTTCACTTTTTGCACCATGTGAGTATGGCAGTTATGTTTATTACCCATTGTGCAATACTGAGACACTAGAAGTTCACTTTTTGTGTCATGCAAAAATGTCAGTGGAGATTGTCATTCACTGAGTAATACTGTGACCTTAGAGCAACACTTTTTGTGACATGCAGCACCAGCTATTAAAGTACATCCATATGCCCACACAGTGTTTCTAGCAAAGATAAAATGAAGAGACAAGAATGACATCTGTCATCCACTGGTACTCCATTGGTATAGGTCCACTGTATTGCAGACGCACAGGACAGGCATGGCATTTCTTCTTTTATGGAAGCTGCTTGTCTACTCCACATTGCTTGCATTGCACAATGGATTACTGAGAAAATGCTTTTTTGCAGATCCCATGTTCTTTCTCCCAAAGTCAGAAAACATAAGAAATGAAAAAATATGGGTAATGCACTTGAAGATGGATATTTTAATGTTGTTCAACAGCAGGCTTGTTGTTCAGGATCTAGCATTACTGCCTTTGATGAGTTAGGGGCTTTAACTTATAGTTCTCCTTTGAAATGGAGGAAAACTTAAAATTGCTAGTAAAAGTCCTGTCTTTGTAAAGATTTATTTGCTTTTTAATTCAAGGATGCAATGTGTCATATGAATATCTGTGTTCTTTCTCTTTCTCTGTCTTTAAGTTTTGGTCTAGACATTAATTGCTCGTGCAGATGTTGCTTTAGTGAACACCTGTTTGGGAGTCTAGAACTGTGTAAGGGAGCTGGATATTATGTCAGATAAGAAATAAGGCAGGGATGGAGTATAGTTAAAAAAGTATTTAAGCACTGGTACCATTAGGATTTACCCACCTTGGTGCTGGCATTTTGTCAGATTGAAATTTTACCAGCTTCTGAATGCCAAGTCATATCAGGTACTGGAAACATGGACACGATAAACCCATAGCTTCTATGGTTTGGAGGTGAGCCCTTCAGGTTCTAGAGGTAAGGGTGTGTGCTAGGATTTACAAGAAGTTCAGGGAATGCAGTGGAGACACTATAATGCTAATGTGACAGAGAGTTTTAGACGAAGTTTGATTTATTTTTTGTAGTTCATGGGCAGGAAGGTAGCATTTCACATTGAGGAGATGGTGCAGATTCTTAGGTGTGGCGTAATGATCCACAGGATGACAAAGGGATTTCCTGGTCAACTGGTTGGTTAGTAGAGGTAATGGAGGCTTTGTCCTTTGCTCCTCCACCCTGCTTTTCAACAAATACTGGAGGCACAGCATTTACGGGGTGGGAATTCTTGGTTCTGTTATGATCAGCATTTCAGAGATTGAGACTGCAGTAATGCAGATGTTTGTTTGGGAACCATGATTGATAAGGAAAGGGAACTGCAAAAGTAGGGCAAGAGAAAGCAAGGAATAAGGCTAAGGATTTTTGAGATTCTCATGTTGGCAGATGCATATGGATGTCCTATAGGTTTTCACATGTTTATTCATTTTGCAGAGGATGACAGAGAGGGTCAGGTGTTTATGTAAAAAGTCAGAGTAAGGGAACCATAGGTTCTTGGACTCACAAGAATTCAATAGAGTTGCTCAGACCAGGGAAGTAAATTTGAATTAGAGGAGCAATTTTAGAGGTAAGGGGCTTGGCACCTTTTTTCTGTAGGGGCGAGTTGACCATACTATTTTCTCTCCTATCAGAATTAATAGATTGATCGCTAGAGTATAGTACTATGTCAATAAATACATATGTCAAGAGTTAATACAGACATATACATGGAGGCAGGGAAGTGATCAGATATGTAGTAATCTGCAATCATCAAAGATAAAGAGGACATAATGCAGGCTTTGCTGTATAAGGAAATGAGTACAGGTAGGGTGTTAGGGCCTTTAAGTTATCCCTCCAACTTGAGTTTAGTATTTTACCTTTGAGTATAGTTCTGAGAAAGAAGTTGGGTAAATACTGCCAGACTAATCACCTCTTCTTTCTAGCTGGTTCCTCTGTAAATGATCATATAGATAGGGGTGATGTATCATCAGGTTGATACATTTTTATCCCTGGTTGGTCAGATTAGATATTGACTGTGCTTTTAGGTTATTGCTTATAAGAAAAAGGAAGAATGGATCATGTAAGGATGAGCTTCTGGGGTAAGCTTTTCTTTAATATAGTCACACCCATGGAGTAACTGGTAGCTTGTGAAATCTTTGAAATGTTTAGCTCTTCACTACAATGTATGTTGGATTACAGGGTATGTTAGGGATTGAAAGAAGGTGTGAAGAGATTTTTGGAATAGTGCAACAACTTAGGAGTACCTTTAATGAAGAATAAACACAAGAGTCCAGTAAAGGTGCTAACATCTTAGGTATAACAGCAGATATTTCTTCAAACAAAAAAATTAGAGAGAAAAAAGAACAATGAATCTAATACTGATGGTATTTCTAAACAGAGAAGAACATTTAGGTGTGGCATGTGTAAACAATGCCATTATATATCCCACTTAGAGTCTATGAATAGACCTACCTTGCGTAAAACACTCTGGGGGAGTCATTATTTTAATTGTTGGTCAAAAGGAGTAGTTTATTTAGCTTATTGTTCAGAATGTTTTCTTTTTATGTAGGGAAGAACAAAGTGGCATTGAAAGCACAAATAAATGAGCACAACTATAAAATGAAGACAAGGTAAATGACTAATGCACTTTACAAGCCTGTATTATATTGTAAGTCCAGTACTTAACTGTTTTGGGTGATTGAGCAAGCTGACCAGAATCCTAGGGATAGACAATGGGAAATTTATTGGAATACAGAGAGCTGCTTTGGCAGTTACAGTCAAATGCATGTACCCCCCCCCCCAAGGATTAAGTAAAGTGGTACCCCTAGTACCTGTATTAAAATTAAGGGCAGCAAAACATCAGAGAGTATTTTTATGTATTTTCATTCATTTTTTGTGAGTTAAGTTTACTGAATAGTTAATGAGTACATCATTAACACATATATATTTCATGTATTTATTGCTAAAGGATTGTTAAATGATAGTAATGTATACAATTGCAAGTTTTTTTTTTTCAAATTCTCATTGCGATGTAGCATTCACTGTTGTTTGCAAATGATGACTTGCAAAGAATTTTTCATTTTTTTATCATTTAACTATTTGTACATTTGTTTGGTCTTATTTAAGTGAAAAGGAAGCCCTATAATTTGATTTTCCAATCAACTATTTTCTTAGGTTTTAAAAGTGGTAATTGCTTCTGATTATAAGTCTCTGTTTGAGACAAAAGTGCTCAACTAACTTTAAATAAACTATTCAAAGCTAGCTGATTGTTAATGGTACAACTTGGAGTTTTTTGGTCCAGTTGCATTCACTCGAGGTAGAATTTTCGGTCCAGTAAAGGTACTGGCATCTTAGGTGTAGCGGTAGATGTTTCTTCTGGCCTATTTTGGTTACCTGAGGACAAACTAGATAAATTGCATGCTAAGATATGAAACATGCAAGGGAAGAAGAAATTTAGGGTCAAAGGTGTGAGGGATTTGCTTTAATTATTAAACTTTGCATGCAGAGTGATAGGACCATGTAGGACATTAAGTAGGTGATTGATGAATTTGTTACGAGATGGCTAGAAAAAGCATGACAGTATCGGGTTGACTAACAAAGTTAAATATATTCAGTGATATGACATCAGTTTCTGATACAATTCAATAGTGTGGCAATTTGGCAAGGTGATTGCATTTGCTGGAACAACTTGTATCTGTTTACTGATGTTGCAGGAAGCCTAGAAATGGGTGCTTCTTTTAAGTATAAGTGGTCTGAGTCACCTTTAGCACAAGATTGGCCTTTGAAATGGCGGAAATGCATCACATATTTAGAATGGATATCTCTTTAGGTGGCAGTGGTTTTTTTTAGCATAAAGAATTGAGTAATAAAAGGTTTATTTTTATTTAGACAATGAGACAATAGTGCATGTTTTGTTGAAAGTACCAGCAAGGTGGTTTGAGAGCTGTACAAGCTGGGTACTCAGTCGTCATGGGCTAAGTCTAGCATGAAATTGTGGTGTCCAAATGAAGAGATGATGAAAGCAGCAAGAAAAAGAGAGTTGTATCGCTGTAACTGAACTCATCCTTAAGTCTTGTTGAGTACTTCTGAACCCTGTTTTCACAAAGTCTCACCAAGATACAACTAATATATAGATTATATCTTCTATAGCATATATCAAGGAGAGAGGTAGGTGATGAATGAAAAAAAGACAGCTGGATGCACAGGAGCCAGGATAAAAATGTGCATAAACATTCCTACAGTGAGGCTATACTGGGCTCAGAGGGCAGAAGGCCCAAATGTTGTAGAAGGAAGTAGTAGTCCACAAAAAAAACACAAAAACTGACAGGCAAGAAAGAGTCCTAAGGATAACAGAGTGGACTACTGAGAATTAAAAAGAAATTATGTATTGTCACTATTATACAAGAAACCCAGACTTTTCAGATATAAAATACTCAGAAAGATTTATAGAGAAATTAGGGGAAAGAAAAATACTTGCACAAGAAAAATGGTCAAAAGATTCAAATGCAAATTTGCATACATTAATACAGACCTATGAAAAACATTGCATAGACAAAGAAACTTTAGGAATCCAGAAAGTGACAGAAGAAGTGTGAAAATATAAAGACTAAAACCCGAGATTTTTAAAAGGTATAAAAAATAAAAATGGACATGGGGGAAAAAAGAAATCTGAAATGGTGCAATATGTATGCAAAGGGGAAAACCAATTTAATTAATACAAAAAAGCAGATCCAAAGATATTTGATGAGAAATGAGAAAAGCAGGCAATGGCACCCAGATATGGAAAATTTCACAAAAAGAAAACAAAGGGGGGAGTAGAACAGATGATTAGTAAAGTAGACATTAAACAAATACAGGTCCATAGGTTCAAAGGAGGTTACTAGGCTAAAGGCCCTAGATCCCTTAAGCCTAGCCATATTTATCCCAAGTTGCCCCATTGTCAGTGGTTAGGTGAGTGAAATTTGCAGAGTTAAGGGTCAATGGTTGTTAATACCAACTTCGTTGGTCCAGGAGGGACATGGGTGCCACTCCAAGAGTGAATTTGTAGTCACTCATCCATTAATCTAGGTTACGTTTGAAGAATGTCAGGGAGGTATTCTGCCTCACGGTAATTAGAAGCTTGTTCCAGAGAAGTGGCAGTCTCTGGGAGATGTATCTATATCTTCAGCATGGCCTGTTCATGTCAGAACGGGCCTCTACTGAAAATGGACATGTATCCAGTTAGACTAGCCCGGTCAACAAATGTAAAATAAAATAATAAAATGAAATATGGATTACCTGCAAAGTGAAGGATTTAGTGTAGAAAATCCAACACATGTAATGTCACAGCATGATGGAATAATGAGTCCCCAAACTAAGGGGAAACAGGTGGAACAGGAGGCACCTGATGACTTTCCAGGTGATGATGCTATGGAGAGTTCAGTTGGAAACCTGGAAAAAAGTTCAGCTGGAGTTGCACAACCAGGAAGGAAGCAGGAAATTGTGGCAACTCTGATGCAGGCAATGTTGTGGTGTGATGAGGCTATGTGTTCCCATATGAAGGAACAGTAGATGGTGTAAGCTACAGCTGAAGAGAATATGTCACAGAATGATATTCTGGAACTTTCTGTACAATGCCTGCAGGAAACAGAAAGCAAGAATATGCTCTCAGTTTATAAGAAAAATCATCTAAGGGAAGAGTGTTGCTTAATTTAATAGAGATGGATACAGAAATTATTAGAAGTCTGATAAAACAGATGAACACAGTAATCAAAACTATTAACAGAAATTCATATGATATAACAGAATTGAATAGGATATTGTACTGTGCAGTTAAACTGTTGACAGATAATGATTTATCACAAAAACATAGAGCAATAAGAGAAAGGAAGGGAAAAAATAAAATGCCATCATGGAAGCATCAAATAGAGAAAACTACGAAATAATTAAGACAAGAAGTTTCACTGTTAGAAGAATATAGAGGATGAAACAGATTAACAAAGCTACTTAGAAAGACAGACATGGTAAAAACACTATCAGAACAGGCCAGGATCTATCATACACTATTGTAAATAATAAACTAGAGGTATTAGCACATGCAAAAAAAACTTAGAAGATATGCAGATAAATATAAAGGAAAAGTATAAAATAAGAACTCCATTGATGACTCAAAAAAGTTTTGTGAAAAACTGGGAAACAAAGCAGGAGAAGTAGATTTGCCACCAAAAAAAAAGGGAGAAATATTTTTGAAGACCCTGTGGAACATAACAAAGATGCTAAATAGATAGAAAAATTATAAATTAAAGGGTATGGTGTTCAAATGTACAGGATATGAAATAGGATGAATTAACGACCAGAGAAATTAAAACAAAACAAAAAAAAATCTCTTAAGTAGAAAATCCCAGGCCCAGATGTCGCACCTAATGTCTGGCTAAAAATATTAGCATCTTTATACAGAGATTTAACCCTGAGTAAGAATTACTTATATGTGCATCCCAGACAGATACTAACCTGGCTAACAACACAAAAAGATGATATTCCTCCTTAATAGTGAATATGTAAGCTATCCTAAAAACTATAGACCAGTAATGTACCTTCTAGCGATGTCCAAACTATATACTGGAATTAATGCAGACAGAGTTTATAGTCATTTAAAAGAAAATTCAATCCTTGCAATAGAAAAAAAAAGAGTAACAAAAGAATGTCGGCTGTAACAAAGTATCATTTTTTGTTAATAATAGAGTTGCAAAAAGGGAAAGAATCAAAGTATGTCATGGTTAGATTACAGAAAAGCATTTGACAGAATCCCGTATTCATGGATAAAGAAGTGTTTTCAGATGTAAGTTACATTCTACATTGATCAATTACATCACAGTGACCATGAAACAGTGGCAAACCAGACTAAAGTTAAGCCACAACAAAGAGCAAATATTATCCCAGGGATACAAATTCAAATGGGGATATTCCAGGGTGATACTCTGTCACTGCTGCTGTGTTGTCCTGCCTTACATTAAGCTGTTTACTTAACAGATTAGGTCATGTTTACAGTTTAGTTCCCAGAAAACAACCCATGTTTAAAGACTTCTCATCTGCTTTTTGTGGATAGCTTAAAACTATATACTTTATAAGATGAGGAGTTGAAAACACAACTAAAAGTGATAAAAACTTTCTCAGATTATATAAGAATGCTTTTGAACATTTATCAAGACCATATGACAAAGTTTAAAGCTCAGAAGTTGCAGTACCAATAACATACCAGTCTGGGATAGGAATGTGAGCATTAGTGAGTGTATAAATCTTTGGGAATTGATGAAGAATCAGCAATAAAGCAGGAACAAATTCCTATAAAACTCAGTAAGAAAAACTTCAGAAGACTATAGCTAATATTGAAAACAGCCTTGACATCTAGGAATAAAGTCCAAGCCATAAACCAATTTGCTGTTCCTGTACTATCTTACAGTTTGGGTGTAATTGACTGGACCCAAAAGATACTGGATCAGGTGGACAGTAAAACAAGAAAAATGTTTCATGATCATTAAATGATATATAAAAATCTGTGTATATCAAGATAATATACTCCTTACTTTGAAGGCGGAATGGGACTCCTAGAAATTAATTGCATGTCATAGAACTGCATACATATCTACTGACCTCATCAGATCCAAAGTGAAAGTATGAAAACATGAGGAGAGGAAATCTAAGATGACATTTCTGCTTAGATTAGCAGAAGCATTGTGGTGTTAATCAGGAATGGAAGCCAAACCAAAAGTTGACAAAAATCAGATAGCAACTGAATGTGCCAAAAAAACAAACAAACAAACAAACAAACAAAGAATATAAGGAGAAAAATCAGATAAGGAAAGAAATGTGGAAAAGCCATAAGTACAGTGGCGAGTCTAGCGATCTCCTAGAACATCCTCATGTTGATTAAGATTTGATGCAGGAATGTTTAAGTAGACGCGATAAGATGAAAGGTTAATAATGGTGGCCCAAGATAATGGACTATGTATACATTGCTTTACAAAGTCCATTGAACATGAAAGAGAAACAGACAAATTTAAGTTCTGTAAAATATAATTTGAAACAGTTGCACATCTTCTTGCTGGATGTGATACACTCATGGCAAGCGGTCTATACACTGAAAGGTGCAATAATATGGCAAGACTGTTACATGGGGGTTGTGCAAACACTACAACATAGAAATAGCTGAGAAGCACTGGAAACATAAAACATTATAGAGAATAATGAAGAGTACATTACATGGGATCACCCATTATCAACAGTTCTAACAATAGATGCAAGAAAACCAGATACAGTAGTACTGATCATTAAAACTGCTACATCTAGTGATTACAGAGAGACACAAAGTCATAAAATACCAGGATTTACAGACAGAAATGACAGCAGGGTGGAGGAAAGATACACAAACAATTCCAGTAGTAGCAGGAGCAATGAGTGAAATAAAACAGACTCTACGGTCATACTTAGATATGCCAACAATACATGTAACTCTATATGAACTGCCGAAGGAGTCAATTCATGTAACTCTATATGAACTGCAGAAGGAGTCAGTTCTGGGCATATTGTGGGTGCTGCAAAGAGCTCTTTTGGCTAACATCAAGGACTGAAACAATACCCATCATGGTATTAGAAATCCAAAACACATGGAGAAATTAACCCAGGAGAAATCATATAGGTCAGCCTTGTCATTATTTGGTGCTTTTGTGGGTGAATTACCAGTTGGGGAGAGGAAGTGATCAGCGAGATTAGTGTCATGATATGTGGTATGCAGGTAGGTGCTACATGATTCTCTGTGTTCAATATGGCTTCACTAAGAGGCATTGAATGTCATTGTTAAGTTAGTAGGCTGGGTGGATTCAAAGTAATTGCTTAATTGTAAGGATTTTAAAAGACTGGGAGAAGGTGAGAGGTTTAGCTACTGAGTGATGGATTTCTATTTGCAAACAGTTGCTGATAGTTGTGGTAAACAGATTACATATGTTCTCATCTTCCTTTGAGTTATAGGTCTTATGGGCTACTTTGACACTCCCTTTAAATGAAGATATACTGTGCATCTTTCAGCAATTTGCCCTACATTTCATATGTAACAGATATTGAGTCAATCACTCCAGCTGCCGAAGTCCAGATTTTTTAGGTTACACTACTGGTCTGCAAAAGCAGATTCTCTGAGCCTCGACTAACCAAGACTTGATTTTTAAACAATGCCAGCATTTCTTTTGAAAAACATTGTCATGGTATTGTGCAGGCACTAAGTGCTATTTCGTGTTGTTTTCTACCTTGTCCCTTGTGGTGTGATTGTGGAGTACCCTGTAAAAAAAAAAAAAACTATGAAAACAATGTTTTCGGGGAAATTTTTTTAAAGGCTTGTCTTTCAGGGAGTAGAGGCTCAAGGCAGGGATTCTCACTCATTCAATTAAAGTCAAAGCAACATTTCATAATTCTGGCTTGACTTACTTTTCTGAATATATGCAATATTACAGATATTACACTTTTTGTATCACATGCCTCCTATCTTGCCGGATGTTTTACATTGCTAAAATGCACATTAGTCTAACTTTAACAAAATAAAATGCACATTAATTTATCAGTAAAGTAGTAAAAGCAATATTCAGCATTGCAAAAGCATGGGTAACATTGTTAATACATATTTTTCCCTAAAACCATACTTCTGAAGGCTTTCAGCATTTCTCAACTACATCTCTAGGATTTTAATATATTTCACCTTCTAACTTTTAATGTATGCACAGATAATAAGAATCCTTGGGAAAAAAAGAGAACAGTTAGTGTCATTTCTGTCTTGAATGAACTTCTTTGTTTATATTATCTTTTGTTTAATTTGGCTTCATGCTTAGACAAGGCACCAATGCTCAGAATGAATGTCTGTGTCATATCAACCAATGTTTAACTGCAGTGCACTTGTTGACATTCAGGGATAACATGGATTAGTTCTTTTTTTCAGTTATAAAGTAAACAAAAATAAATGTCACTTATCAATCAGCCTGTACAGAAAAACAAATATAGCAAAGAAATGTTTTGTTATTTCAAGGCATTTCAAGGCATTACAGTTTATGGTTAACAGTTAGATGAAAAAGAACACATCCTGTGCTGTCCTGGCAGCACTAAGTCATACAACACTTAAATGGTGATGCACAATACATTTTCAGGAGATGCATGTTTCCCAGCTGAATATCAATAATTGCTACACTTTCTGGTATTAACAGTGACTATATATTCACTTTTTGTAAACTGTTTGCAAATCTGTTGAATACAGCATATAATGCTTTTTTTCCCTCAAATGCTTTACTTTGTAATGACAAACAGATTTGCATAATTAATTCATTCAGTCTTTCAATTTTGTTTTATCCTATTCACATTTAAAGAACTAAAACATCTCATATTACTCAATAAGTACAATAAGCATAAGACAGATAAATCATTTTGATAGAATGTCAGTGCACTGCATTAAATAGGTTAACTTATTTGAAAGAAGAAATATAAATAAAATAAAGAGGGCTTGTGTATTCAAGCAAAGAATAAACTTACTCTTCAATTGCTTACATGCACTACATTTCCATCACATTAATATGAAATATTGGACCTTGGACTAGCAACCTGAGCCCGGAAAACCCATAACAGCTACAGAAACAATTAGCGCTGCAAGGTGCTTATTGCCTTATGTACCACATGGTATGTAAACGGGAGAGAGAGAGAGATTTGGAATGATGAGGTAAAGAACTACTTTGCCATTAAGTAACAACACATTTAAGGTATGCATCACAAAGTATCAGCTGCAATGGGAACAGAACACCACTTAAGTTAATGTACAAACCCAAAGTCTGTGACTTTAACCCCTCATATGTGAAACATCATGCATCATACCATGTGGTCTCTCTCTACATAAATACAAACGCGCACATACACACACACACACACACACACACACACACACACACACACACACACACACACACACACTCACACACACATTTATAAACACACACAGACCTACACACACACACACACACACACACACACACACACACACACACACACACACACACACACACACACATACACATATCTACAGTACGTGTTTAGGATAATGGAGAAATCCAGGGAAGATGTCAAGTACCCATGGAAATTAATCTCACCCATGCATGTGCTACCAACTTTTCAACTATTCTACCATTAAGGCTGCCAAACTGTACAGGAGGAATAAAATAAAATAAATGTAGCGCAACAGGTGCAATAATACATTTCAGAGGAGCTGGCAAATACCAAGATACTCTGCTGGCACAGGGCAATAAAATTAATCCTGTACAGTGTGTCAGCCAATTTCAAGAAACACGTGCACATACACACACACACACACACACACACACACACACACACACACACACACACACACACACACATTCATAAACACACACAGACACACAGACACACACACACTCACTAACACACACACACACACACACACACACACACACACACACACACACACACACACACACACACACACACACACACACATACACACACACACACACACACACACTCACACACACACACACACACACACATATCCACAGTACGTGTTTGGGATAAGGGAGAAAACTAGGGAAGATGTGAAGCACCCATGGAAATTAATCTCACCCATGTATGTGTTACCATCTTTTCAACTATTCTACCATTAAGGCTGCCAAACTGTACAGGAGGAATAAAATAAAATAAATGTAGCCCGGCATGTGCAATAATACAATTTTAGCATGGATGAAAAGGGAATATATGTGAATTTACTTAAAATGGTGAATTAAGAGCAGTACTAAAGTACTTTTCAATTAATGAGGACATAATCAGTATTTGCATTAAGATATAATTTATATGTAATGATTCATGTGAAAAAGTTTATCTGCGTTATGCTAACATGGTGATTTTTTGTCAATTATTTGCTGCAGATTTGTGAAACAAATATTGTTCAGTATAATTTATGCTCAAGTATGATTTGTACAATAGAAAACAATGTGACTTTTTATCTGTAACAACATATTATTTTCTGATTATATACGGAGCAATTTTGTCAGTAATACTAATGTAAAGTGATAAAAGGTGATGGTTTTCTTATTTTCTTGTTAGACAAAGTAACTTTTTAAAGAAATGTAAGTTTTTATAACAATTTTTAGTTACATACAGAAATATGTATCTACATTTGATCGATTATCTAAAGGAAATTTAAGCGGAATGACAGGAACATTTAATTATATGTAATATTAAAAACAATTAATATAGACTTTTGGCAAAGATGATTTGTGTAATGGCAACATCTACAACTTTTTATGATAAAGATGTGATAAAATCATCAGCTCCACAAATAGGCAATGAAGAAATAATATATATACCAACCTCAAAATTAACCAAAACAAAACCATCAACATAATTGGATGCTACTTCCCACGTGGCCAACACATCCCTCCACTAGAAAACCTCCTCAGCTGGTCTACCCACCATCTCCCCCAAGAAACTATCGTCTTAGGTGATTTCAATATTGACTGGCAATCCTGTTCTGGCAACAATCCAACCCATCATGTACACCTTCATGGCTTCACCCAACTAGTCCAGTCACCAACAAGGATAAATAAAAACTCCAGCAAGCACTCTACCCTGCATTGGATACTAGTCAGTAAGAACCTCCAGTCATATATAACAGGCTGCTTATCAGATAGCCTCAGTGATCACTCCCCAACATTCCTACTCAAAAAATACCTGTACCAAGCTAAACATGTCATCTATCGTCAAATACGTAAAAAAATAAACTTTAACCCACTCACATTCATCACATCCCTCAAAGAATGTAACTGGCATGCTCTAAAGTACCTCAGTCTAGATGAAGCAGTTGAATTTTTTAATACTACCTTCCTGAACATCCTTAATTACCATGCCCCCATAAGATTTTCCAGAACCAAAGCACAACCCTCCTCATGGCTACAGAAAACCACTAAGTCAGAAATGAAAAACAGGGATAAAGCCTGGGAGCACTGGTGCAAAACCAAAACCCTCGCAGCTAGACAGAAATTCCTAGAACTACGCAATAGAGTCAAAAAGCTAATAAAACGGAACAAATTCCAATACTACCAGTCTGCCCTAGACTCCTCACAACACAGCCCCAAAAAATTCTGGTCCTCCATAAACTCCATCCTCCACCCAGGTAAAGTCAGTACCCCTCCACCTAACATCCCCTCACTCCTCAGAAAATATTGCTACCTCATTCAACACACACTTCACCCAAACCATACTATCACAAGCTAAACAACACAACCCCCCTCCCCTCCAACCCACATCTTCAGCTAGTAATCTCCCCACTGCCTTCTCCTTTTCTCCTGTACCTACCTCCAACATAAAAAAAAACTCTTAACTAAACTTAAACCCACCAAATTAGCAGCAGACAACCTCCCAAGTGAATACCTACAAATCGCAGCTAATGCTCTGGCCTACCCAGTATCCATCTTGATTAACCGATCTCTGTCAGAAAGTTACGTTCCCACATTGTGGAAAGTCTCACATATAATTCCCCTCCACAAAGGCGGACCCTCTGCAGAACTAACCAATTACCACCCCATAGCTATTCTCTCTCCACTCTCCAAAATACTGGAGAGATGCATACACTCTCAGGTCTCACACTACCTCCTTACTAACAACCTCCTTTCCAGTACTCAGCATGGTTTCCGACCAAACCATAGCACCACCACTGCCTTACTCTCCTTTACTAACACTATCCTTCAGCATAAAAACAATGGCTATCTCTCCTCTGCTACTTTTCTAGACCTATCTAAAACATTTAACATGGTCCCACACAAACAACTTATCTCTATCCTCATGAACCTATCCTTCTCACAATCAGTCACCAACTGGTTTCAAAGTTATCTGTCTGACCGCCAACAATCCGTTGTATGGCAGAATGACATATCTCCCCAACTACCTGTCTCCATAAGGGTTCCCCAAGGATCCATCCTTGGACCCCTACTTTTCTCTGTTTACACCAATAATCTAGCCTCTGCCACCAAACATGGCACACTCATCCAATACGTAGATGACTCAACCATCATCTGCTCAGCCCAATCCCTACCCAAACTGCAAAAAGTCACACAGGAAGCCTTTTCCTCTGTTGAAACATGATTATCCGATGCCCAATTAATACTCAACCCAAACAAAACTAAACTACTCATCTTCCAACCCACCAAACATACTCAAAACAACTCTCACTTTAACATCACAGAAAAAGACAACACCACTATATACCCAACTGAACACACCAAATTGCTAGGAGTGGAAATAGACAATAAACTAAAATTTGACATTCACATATCCATGACCATAAAAGTCCACAAAAACTAGGAGCATTATACAGAAATAAACAATTTCTCACCAAAGCAGCAAAGATTTCAATAGCAAATTCCCACCTTATCTCCACCCTACTTTATGCCTCTCCAGTATATACCAACCTAAGGCAATGTTATCTAAACAAGCTAGAGACCTGCTACAACAAAATCACCAAATTCGCCACAGGGGCATCCTACTGTAGTTACCACTGTCTCTCACTTGCTGAACTGAGCTGGCTTGAACTCCCTCACCTCCTTCAGTGGTATCAACTCTCACTCACCCACAAACTAGTAAACCATCCACTAAATGTCCCATCCCTCCAGAATCTACTCCAACCCTATCGCACCACCAGACTACTAAGATCCAGCAACAAAAATCACTTGCAGATCACTAAAACCAATAACTCTGCTGGTGAAGCACTATACTTTTGCGCCATAGCCAAATTATGGAACTCACTCCCACCCACAATTACCTCCGTACCATCATGCACCAACTTCAAAACTTTATTAAAAGTGCACCTAAAAACATGCTGGCTATGCCCTTGCAACTCCCACTCTAATATCATCCACCCCATCCAACTACTACCTTTCTTTCACCTCCACTAACTACCTTGATGATAGCAAGCTCAGATGCTCATAAGCCTAGTACTTATTATACAGCAGGAACTTCTCATTGTTACATTTGTTAAAGCCTGTTATGTACTTCACAGATAAAGATTCTAGTTGTCTACTGATGTACTATGTTCTTCATCTGTAAATATGTTGTAAGTAATTTCTATGTTAAATTGTTAATCGCTATGTAATCCAATGTAACTACTGTCTGTTTATTTTACTGTGGAGCTTTTCTCCCCGGGCCTCCGCTGAAAATGGACCCACGTCCAGTCGGACACTCCCGGTCAACAAATTTAAATAAATAAGTAATAATACCATACAAAATCATTTTAAATAAAATGTGATTCGTCATTACAAATGCATCAGTAAATAATGCCACTGTTATTCATAATAGCACTGTAACTTAATGGTGGTAAAGAAATAGTGCCCAGCTTGGCTTTAGAAATAAAAATAATATGCAGTAAAATTGTCTTCATAAAGACAATTACATAGCTATGTTAATACATCATAATTCAGATTCAGTAACAACTTTTGCAATGCAAAACACATAATGACTTATGTAAGGATGCTTGTTGACAGTTTGCAAATCATTAATAAGTTGTTGCCAGTGCAGATATAACATTCTTCAGAAATGCATAAGAAGATATGATGAATCTTGAAAGCAGAACTGCAACTTTGAAGACTTAGATTCCTTAGACGCCTAATCAAATTAAAAAGAAATCGTATCATCATCCATGGTACCCACCATTGATGCCAGTTCCTGCTTGGTCCTAATCATATTCACTTGGGAATCTAAAATCTGTCAAGATGGAGTTTTGATGGGCCCCACAGACAAATCTCTAACTGACCAGCAGGCTATGTTACCCTGGCAGGTTGATGGTTACATTCCAAATCTCTTCTGCTAGAACATAATCTCATGAGTTACTGCACTTAAGCCAGAATGTGGCAGTGATGGCTGTTCATGGGTTCATAGGTTCATAGGAGGTTACTAGGCTACTGGGCCTAGGGCCTTTATAAGCCTAACCATGTTATACTCTTGTTCCCTTATTGACCAAGTTATATGGTGTATATTTGCAGCTTGAGTCTATATGTGGTGGAGTTTCTATCTGAATCAGTGTTCTCCATGGAGGAGCTGTAGCAAGGTGCAGAACCATGTCTCTAACCCTTATACCTTTTCTATTGCTCCCCATACTGTCAGACACTGAGAGAGTGAATAATCTACAATCTACCATTGCATTCCATGTGCCAGTGAATATATTCTGAATGCATGGCCCATAATCAAAGAGGAACTGTACCTCTCTACAGTTTTGGGTTTGGCTCTTGAGTTTAACAGAGCAACAAATATGGCACTATTGGTTTTAGTACTAGCAGAACATGCAATGTATGAGGACCAAATGGAGAACTTTAGATATACAAGTATGAATTCCACATGTGCTCTGTATACAACTCACATGATATAATAACACAGTATGTTATGACAAATGTGGTTTGGTAACAAACCAATTTGTCCAGGGGCATCTTCAGAGTGAGGTAAGATAAATATAATAGTAGGGGTAAGAGGGTAGGGAAGGAAAGGGTTAAATGGGAAGGAGGAATGATTGGGAGGAAATGAGGGAAGGGTAGGGAGGGGCTTAAGGGGTTTATGCAAGTGTAACTGGCTAAGGAATCACATTTTGGCATGAGCCTGCTACATGCAGGTGGTACGCCCAGGACGACCTGTGGATAGTGTTGTCTGGAGGTAGGCCTTGGAAGGAACTTTTTTAAGTTATTTTGATGTCTCTCTAAATATGCAATTTAGTTTTTTTTTTTTTTTTTGCTTGTTTGTTAAGGGCTAGGTGATTATTCCACTTGTATCATTATAAAACAGTATACTCATGGTGGATTTCCTCTGCTTCCTGAATGAATAGATGCATGGTTGATTTGATGTTTCAGGCACTTGCATTGTAGCATCGTGGCAGTTATCTTGCTAAACACAGGGGTGAAGGAAGTGGGGGTGAATCAGGGGTCCAAAGGGGGGCAGAGGCTTGGTGTGGCATTTTGCCTTACAGTGAGCCAAGTCTATGTTGTGCTGCATCACTGTGAACTCCAGGGAATTGAGTGTGAGGAAAGGAGGTATGGGTGGTTGCTTCTTCCGTTTCACACAACGTGAATTTGCTCCGCACAAATTGCAGTTCTCACATAGTGTTGCTCACTGCTAATTCCTTGCATCATGCACCTCACCAAAACAGCTCAGAAACTGAGTAGCTTAGTTAATTTTGTGTTGGTTGCACTGTATTTAACATGCCTCCATGCTTCATCTCTAATGAAGGGAAGAAGTGCTCTGTATGTCTCTACTTATTTCTTTGGTGGTTGCCATTCTGGTAGCAATGTTCATCACGTTCTGGTAGACACCTTCCTGTATGACTAGATTTTCTGCTTTGTTGTATATACAGCAGTATGGATGTTGTTTGCAGGCTTGGGAACAAGCATTCATTGATGCTTATGTGAAGTTGCTGCCATCGGGGGGGGGGGTTGACTGTTAATCGTCAGTGCTGTCTGGCTTCTCAGCATTACGGAACCTCATGCATCACAAAAAAAAAAAACACATTTTCGCAGAAAGTCACAGTTGTATTATATAGCTTTCAGGTTTCACATCAAGTTAAGACAGAAAGTGACAGACAGCAGAGATTAGTGCTTCATACCTGCGGTATGCAAATGTGTTTGAGGTTATTAAAACCTGTTACTCTATTAACAAGCTCAGTCTGTATGAGCGATATTTAAAGATTGTCTTGGTGTCTACCTTGGTCCATTGCTTGCGACTTTGGGAAAATGGTTTCCTGTAAGAGGTCGAGAGGATGTGTGTGTGTGTGTGTGTGTGTGTGTGTGTGTGTGTGTGTGTGTGTGTGTGTGTGTGTGTGTGTGTGTGTGTGTGTGTGTGCATGCGTGTGTGTTTTGTCTGACTTTATTGGCTATGCATGCATAATCCAGTCGATGCCCTAGAGGTGCGAGTGGGGAAACAGTTGGAGTTACGTGCATAATACTCAACTGTAAGACTGCTGCAGAATCTCAATGTTTTCACCCCATGTCTTGAGATGTTTTGCATAACATGTTGGGCTTATTGCAAATTGGGGGAGAGTTGCATTCAGAAGTGGGTTCAGCCATTTGTGGTTCAGCTTTCATACACCTTCAGAAACGTACACATTACAAAATAAGAAGGGGAAGCCATTGAGGGTCAAGGTAAGGAAATAGTGACAGACTTGGGAGTTAAAAGTCTGTGAGTGTGGTTGGTTGCTGTTTTATTTGGGTTTGCCTTGAGTTATTTGTGAATCCTTGTATACTGGCACAGGAAACAATGACAGACATTTGAGTTTTAGCCATTATGCTTTTGGAAGGTTCATGCCAGACTTGTAGCTAGCGCTCAATTCTCTAACCTTTATCTAATGGTTACTGGGGGGTTCAGACAGGTTTCTGTTTAGGTGGTTGAGAGGTATGCCTTTGTTTGTATTTTAAAGTTAGTGGGTATATACTGGTTCTCAGAGTGGCCGAAATTTATGATGTAGCATGTTTGTGGGTTTAGGAGCAGTCATGGATGTTCATTGCTGTGCATGAGTGGTTACAGCTGAGGTGCTTTGCTGTTAATGGAGGAAATTCTGTGTGGTGGAAGGGCATTCTACTCAATCATTCCGTATGGCATAGTTACTGTATGAGGGTTCCAGTGATTGCCTTGTAACTGTTCAGAGGTTCAGAAAGTTTATCATTTGAATCAAGTTGGGCTGTTTCACATATGATTTATGGTTTGGATTCTGGGCTGGCAGCGAGATTGGATTCACACTCTGTTACAGTTATGGGGGGGGGGGGTTGGTAGGGGTGTCCTTCTATTTCAGGACATACCCTACAATTTTCTGGACTTCTGCAGAGTGTTCAGATTTTGCTGCATTTTTGGGATCTGTGCCTCATATGGATTGGTGTCTTGCTGGCAAGTTGTTGTTCTGCTTCTCATAAGGATTGAGGTCTTCCTGGCAGACTGCTGCTAGGGTCAGAGGTAGGTTTGGATCTGCTTTTCATCAGGATTGGTGTTTTGCTGGCAGATCGCAGGTATGGTCAGAGGTTGAAGTCACTCAATAATGACAGGCTTTTGGATGTGGAGCTGAACCTTGTTCCCACTTTCACTTATACCTTTGACATGATTCCTTTGTGATTGAGAAGATAGATTTAATTCATAATCACATGTGTAGCATGCAACTAGGTAGAAGTTTTCCAAGACTATACCACTATAAGGGAATGTTTCCACTTGTCTCCCATTTTTGTTTTTATTTGTTGTCTATATTTTGTTCTAATGCTTTGAATTCTTTTACAGAGAAAACAGCAGAGAAGGACAGCCCAGTGGCAGTAGAGTCTAAGGTGTCCCAGAGTGCAGGAGAAGTTGTCTTCCATGGAACAACAGTAGCTGGTGGCAGATGGGCATGGTAGGATGATCCCAGAATTCATTGGCTTGGTATGGATGGAGACTGCGCCTGGCTAATCAGGATGGGGACAATGTTGCAGGTTTGGCAGTGTTGCCGTTTGGTATGAGTTTGAAGACTGTAAGGGTTATTAAACCTAAAATATCATTCCACATGTTAACAAGTGAATGTTACATTAAGTAGTCATCATAAATGAGGGTGGGAGAATTTGCCCTGAATGGTGTGTTTCTGTTGGGTAGTGACAGTGTTTGCCTGATGGACTTAAGGCTGAGGGTAATTCCCATGTTTGATGGGAGGTCATGGGGGGGGGGGTCACAGTGTTTGTTGGAGTGAAAGGGAAGTGGTGAGTACCGTATTGTGATTGTCTCTGCAACTGAACCTACAATGTCTATGAAAGGGATTTGCGTGTGTTTGTATCTGGCGAGTACGAATGGCTGAATGAAGGTGGTGCATCTCATTCGAATGGTATCAACTATAATGTGGAGCAATTAGGTAAATGCGGCTCACTTTCAATGGGTTACTGACAACTTTAACAGCGAAGCTCAAAAAAAAATGCTAATGGTTTTAATGCTCTGGCAAGAGAACCAAGATTTATTTCAAGTGCAGCACCTGATGCCCTAGTCCAAATGGGACATGAGGAGAACCTCAGATGTGAATTTACTGTCAACCAGCTAGTTGTTCAAATAGTACGTGAAGAGGGCAAGTGAAGTTTGACATGAAGTGGGGGATTGTTCCAGAAGTGTGGTATTTTCTGGGAGACTAATCTGTTTCTCAAACAGGTGTTACTAATGCCACATACCAGGTTATGGGCCTTACAGTGTTTTTGAGTGGCTCTTTGGACTGATAGGAAGTGGCTCATATATGTATGACTTTTAAGAGTGGGTATGGCTAGAGGAAGCATGGCAGGTATGCGGGAAGTTTGGGGGATGCATGAGGTACTGGGGGGTTGGTTGGCTATGCGGTAATGGGAAGGCCTGACAAAGCTCTGTTTGGGATTCCTTGAAGAGATGTGCTAGGTTTTGATTGCTTACTGTATGCAAAGGTAACACATGAAAGTATAAGCTTTAAAGCGGAGGAGGCAGAGGACAAGCAACAGATTAAGAATGTTCAGTCTTCTGGGCTACTAAAGTTATGGGTCGGTCAGTTTACTTGGGTTGGTTTAGGTGAGGGTTAATAAGCCAGTGCATCGCTTTTTCATTAGGGTGCACCTTTGGAACATTTTGGTGAGATGGGCTTTTGGCAGATGGAGAGGTTGCTGATGGGGATTTGCATTTGTTTGCAAATATTGCAGGAGTTGTAGTGTGGAGGGGGCATAAGCTGGAGGTCTGGCTTGTGCCTTGATGGATGGAAGGAAGGATGATTGGCTGGGGGATGTTGAATATTTGGAGTTTCAATTTAATCTAGAATAGGAGCTTTGGTGGGAGGGTTGGGGATTAGGGTTCATCTGCATCTGTTTAATATGGCAGTAGTGAGTTGTGTTCATGCTGCTTTATGAGTCAGGGTGCGTTAGATTAAAAGTTTGTCATGGGCATTTGGAGAAGCCTCCTTTTATGTGGGAGCCTTATGGTAAGGGCGTTGCCTGACTGATCATTTTGTGTTGCAGGAGTTTGGGGTACTTTCTGTAAGGAAGACATATGGTAAGACTTTTACTAGATTGGAGAATTATGTTGCGGCAGCCTGTGGGAAGTAATTGGGTGGGAAGATTAATTGTTTGTCGGGTTTGGGAGCAAGATAAGGCAGTTCAGTTGGTCAGAGGATGTAGCTGTGATTACTGTTGTTGCACAGGTGGCACGGCTAAGTGAACTTAGTAAATTATAGTCGATGGGTCGTGCTGTTTGAAAGGATGGTGTAGGTTGATAGGGTGAAGATTGAGATATTTTGGCTATTGTCAAGATAGGTGTTGCAGGGGTTGGTGTTTGAAAATGGAGGTTGGTGGGGTTACTGTGTATGTGGCTGTCATGATATGGATGTAATTAAGTCATTTTGAAGGTGTTTGGTTGGTCAACAAATGCTAGAATGGTATTTATGTTTTTGTTTATACTGGGTAGATGTTGTGATGGCTGAATTGCTCCTAAATTGATTTGGGAAAGGAAATCTTGTTTGGCCACTACTATATACATGGGGTGGAAAATATGGCTGCAGTTAGTCATGATTGTAGGTAATTTCCCCCTATTCATGGCTGGTGAGGTTGTTTGAAAATTTTGGTAGAAGGGAGGGGGACCAGCCTGGTCAGGCTGGTGGGTGGAGAAGAGGGACAGTTGTGCCGTCTTCTGTTCCCATTCTGGCTTTTGATGTTCATTTCAATAAGTTGGAAAGTAAAGTATGTATTTGAAGGTGGCTTAATAAATAAGCAAGGGGAGGTATGAATGCTGCTTATTTGGTTGGATTTTAACTCAATAAGTGGTAAATGAAGTGAGTGATGTGACGCTGCTTCATAAGTAAAATAAGCGAGCGGAGGTAAGGATGCTGCTTATTTGGTTGGATGTGTAATTCAATAAATTGTAAATGAAGTGAAAAGGTGTTGCATTTCATAAGCTCTTCATCTATGCTATTCTATTGGCATCAGGTAGTATTGTCATAATGTAGTCACTGGGTAAAGGAGCCAAGTCAATAAATGGATCTGATTTTTTTTATAGCTTAATATCTTTCTTTCCTGAACACATAGAAACAAAGATGGTGTTAGCTGCTTTGTGAGGAAATAACATAAGAAGTGTAAATTTTTCTAAATATTCTGAGTGGCATTATCAACGTAAACATGGACAATTATAAGCATAACACAGCCTGGTTGGTTTGATAGTGCGTGAGGCTGTGATTTTATAGGCTGCACTCCTCTCAACAGAAAAAAGAAAGAACTTCTATATATTTTGATTAGCATTTCATTCTCCCTTCAAAAGATCAGACTCACACTCTGAAGATTAACTTTATTTCTTGCACCATGTACAATCCTTCTTCAAAATGCTGTTTGAATGGTCAACAATTAGAAACTGAAGCATCAGGTTCGGTGCTTAGCAATATCACTGTGACACCTGGCTACTCACTGAGCACATGATACAACATTCCCTCAAGAGCTAGACCTAATCCCATGTACTACGGTAATGACCAGGCACCTTTTCAGGATGGCTATCAACTTGCTCAGACAGAATCTTTGCTTTGTATGATCATCACCACATGGTGACAACTGTAATATCCCAATGTCACTGTGGACAACCTTTGTTTGGTTTCCCACTGCAGTATTCTTGATACCAACATAATTACCCAAGAAATATGTTTCAGATGCCATCACAAATATGCTCTGGACATGTTGTGTGTACCATCAAGACAATAGTGAACTTTTCCATAAACATATGCAACCTGTAATGCTATGATTTTGTTTACAATTCTGTACATCATTCTGATGCTACCTGATTTACTGCAAAAAACAGAGGAGGCTGCATTATCTCCATGTTTTCACAGTTGTGTCCCAAATTACCATCACACACTCTTCCATACTTAAGAAAAGTACATTTATCCCATTGTCATCCTGGTGTTAATAGTGTCACTAGATAGGTTCATAGGTAGGTACTAGGCTATCGGCCCTGGAGCCTATACAAGCCCAGCCAAAAAGGTACCCTGGCTTTTGCCACCCAAGAAAATTATTTTCCTGTGCCACTGCCGAGCAGAGCCACAGAGGTGATCCCCGGGGTGGATTTCCTATTTCCCATCCGATCATCATGATTTTTCTTGAAGAGTGCTAATGAGGAGCTTTGTTTGATATAGATAGGTAGTATATTCCAGAGTATGGGAAGTCTCTGGGACAGGAATCTATCCCTCCGGCATGTTCTGCTTAATGTGGTGACAAGGTTTAGGTCCCTAGAGCATGTAGCTCAGAGGGATAGGGATTTCTTTAAGTGGAGCATGTCCAACAGCTCTGGGTTTGACATAGCTTTATATGTTAGGCAGAGATCACCTCCGAGTAGGTGATATGCGACGGAGTAAAGCTGGAATTTTTTGAGACGGTCTAAGTAGGGCATCTGTTTGAGGCCTGTAATCTTATTTGTGAGGTATTTCTGCGGCCTTTCCAGTTGTTGTAGATGTCTTGTGAGGTACATACCAAAAGGGGCATTGTATTTTATAATGGGTCTAATGAGTGATGAGTAGAGGGGAACAGTGACCTCTTTTTTTTCTAGATGAGAAACCTTTTGTGATGAGGTGTGCCATGTAGAAGGATTTCCTGAGTACTGTGGCGATGTGATTATCAAAGGAGAGACTACTGTCCACCTGTGTCCCAAGGTCTCTTATCACACTTTCAGTGTTAAGTATACTACCGCCTATTTTGTAGTTCATGGGTACAGAGTTTTTACCAAATGGGATGACAATGCACTTTTTGGCATTGAGCTTGAGGCCATGGCTTTGACACCAGGCATCTGTCTCAGTGAGGCCCTTTTGTAGGATGTCCACATCATTAGGAGTTTCGATTATGGCTCCTAGTTTGCAGTCCTCTGCGAACTTCATTAGCCAAAGACTTTCTGTGTTAGCCTGTACTTCAGAGAAGTAGATTCCAAACAGGAGAGGACCCAGGACTGAACCCTGTGGTACTCCACTTGTCACTGGTCTGAAGTCAGATTTGGAGTCTGCTACTTTCACAGTGTGAGTTCTGTCAGTGAGCCAGTTGGCAACCCATCTTGTGACATAGGGATTTATACCTAGTTTACTGAGTTTATCTATAATTCCAGAGTGGGGGATGGTGTCAAAAGCCTTGGCAAGATCTAGATAGGCTGTGTGAACCACCTTACCCTTGTCTACGGCTTTGGTGATGGCTTCAAAGAAGTCTATCAGGTTTAGGAGACATGATCAGCCTTTTACAAACCCAAACTGGGTGGGATCCAGAGTTTAGAGATTAACAATATATTTGTTTATAAGTTCCATGATGATACGTTCCATGGTCTTGCAGACCAAGCTCGTCAGGCTAATGGGGCGGTAGTTCCTGGGGTCCGTGGTGGCTACCCCCTTGTGTAGTGGGATAACAGTTGCTGTGTGCCATTCAGCAGGCACAAAGCCTGAGGTGAGGCTATGATTGAACATGGTACTTAGGTGTGGTGCCAGTTCGTTCTGTAGTTCGTGTAGAATGCAGCCTGGGATGTTGTCTGGTCCCATGGATTCTGTGTTCTTGGCTTTGGAAAGTGTGGTTTTTACCTGTGCAGCCATGATTACAGGAACTTTGCATTCTTCCGGTATAGAGATGGGCTCTTTAAGGGGTGAGGGGGGGGTAAAGTTATCACTGTACCTATCTGCCAGGATGTTGGCAATATCAGTTGGGTCTGTATATTTAGTGCCATTGTGCTGTAACTCAAAGCAGATCTGAGTGTTGCCATTGAGAGTCTTGACATAGCTAAATAATGCTTTGTGGTTGTCTTTAGAATCAGTGGCAATTTTGTTTTTGTAACTAGCTTTGCAGGATTTTATCAGGGATCGCATCTTCTTACTGAGGCTGACCAGGGACCTCCTCCACTCGTGGGATTTTACTCTCTTTTGCAAGAGTTTCTTCCTTCTGTTGTACAGTTTGTTTATGGCAGGGGACCACCAGATTGGCTTCCTTTTTTTGGAGGATAGCGTCTTGGTTCTGTTTGGGATAGCACAATCCATGCACTCATGTAAGTGCTTATAAAGTGCAATTGTGTAGGATTCAGTAGTCATAACTGAATTGTCCATCTGCATGGGTGTCATGAAGTTCACCACTTCTGTCTTAAGAAGCATGAAGTTGGCTTTGGACAAATTTTGACCATGGTTTCCTTAATGGTGGGTTGAGGCAGGATGTGGATATCTAGGGTAATTAGCTTATGGTCGGAGCGGACCAATGAGGCGTTGACTTCAGGTGTGGAACACTGGTCACTCATATTGGTAATGACTAGATCCAGGATATTGTTGCCCCTGGTGGGGGTGTGGATAAGTTGATCCAGGCAGGACATTGGAGTTTATGAATTCCAGAAAGCGTTGAGTGAAGGAGTTGGTAGATGAGTAGTTTTCCCAATTAATGGTGGGGTAGTTGAAATCGCCCATTAGTAGGGTGTTTAGTTGAAACCTAATATTTTCCAGTACATCAAGAAAAGAGTAGTGGGAATCCTGGGGCATGGTGGATGATCTGTAGCAAGCTACAATTTGGATTGCAGTTTTAACCAGAGTTAGTTGCACTTGGATAACCTTGGTTGCATTATGCTGAGCAACTAGCCTAGAGGTGTGGATATCCTTAATGAATATGGACACACCTCCACCTTTGGTGTTCCGGTCAAGGTTACATGGCCGAAAAGTGTGGTATGAGTTATAGCCTGGTAGTGCAGGGGTGCTCTCCGGAGCCTTGAACCAGGTCTCAGTCACTGCACAGATATCGATGTTCTCCATTTTAAGGAGTGCCTCAAGTGAGTGCATTTTGAGATGTAGACTTCTAGCATTGAGTAGCATCACCCTCAGTTTTTGCTTGCCTGTTCCTGTTATGGTGATGAATTTGTCATTTGAACGTTGCCTAAAAAGGCACTATAGGGGTGGCAAGAACCTTAGCCAGTATCCAGAATCCCAGGGGTGACAGGTGCAGGTCATCTCTGGCAAAGCATCATAGTCTGTCGACCATGTCATCCCAAGCAGACAGATACTGGATCCCTTTAGAATGGCACCAGAAGCTTAGCCAATTGTTGAAGTCAGTCATTTTGTCCTTGTATTGCAGCATCATTCTGGGTGATGGCAGAATGCTACTCAGGGCTAGGGTCATACCTGCCTGTGCTACAAGATCGGAGAGCTCATCCATGTCTCTTTTCATGTAGTCCAGGGAGGTACATCTCAGGTCATTCACACCAACATGGACAATGACCGAGTCATATTTGTACTTGTTGTGGAGTGTCCTGAGTGCGTGGGTCATTTGGCGGATCCTGGCACCTGACAAGTAGCTGACAGTAACCTTCTCCTTGTTTAGCCTGGTGAGTGGGACATCAGTGCGCCTGACTATAGAGTCGCCTATGACTAGTGTGTTGGGTACGTTGTTTTGCCTTATTGGCTGTGGTTGAGTGGCACACTGAGTCTGCGGGCTATGTGTCATTTCGGTTGTGTTGGGGGGGTGGAGGTTGCTTGCATTTCTGCTTTGGAGGTCTCTGTTGCTTGAGCAGATTATTATTGAGAGCCTCCACGAATGTTTTTGTGTTTCTATGTGTGGATTTTGGTGGTGTAGATTTAGTGAGACTATGTGATGAGTGTGGTGTGGTGCAAGTGTTTACCTTCTCCTCTTGACTGTCAAGTTCAGTCTTGATTGGAGAGAGCTTTACCTCCAGTTTGGCTAGATAACTGCATCTCTCACAGGTTGTAGTGTTGGGTGGCAGGAGGAGAGGGCTGTCTGTGTACATGAGGCAATTTCTGCATTGCCCCAAGATGCCCAGATTCATCAGATAGACAGGAGAGAACACTGGGAGCTGACCCTTGGATATGCCTGAATAAAAAAACTATTTTCCTCTAGATAAGTGAGGAAAGTGAGTGCAAGAGCTGTTTTTCTCTAAGCAAGTGAGCAAAGTAAGTACCAAACTGTTTTCCTCTAGGTATTGAGGAAGGTTGAGTGCTGTAGTAATTAGTAGGTTATTTAGTGCTTACAAGTTCTGAATAAGTGCTGATCACAAATAAGCAAATTCAAGTGCTAAAAGTAAGAATCTCTATCTGGACTAAACTAGTTAAAGGAAAGGGGGGAAACAAGTGCAAATGGGACTTTATAATCAGAAAGTTGAGAGAGATGGAAAAACTGCCCAAACGGACAATAACTACAATTTCTTGGCCAGAACCACTCCTTATGTGGTAGATAGGTTACATAGTGCTTACCACTCCCACTGATAAGCTAGAAGGCTTCCCTCCAGCACAGAAAGCTTGGGGGGGGGGCTCAGAAGCTTACATACAGTCCTGGATACAGTAATTCTGAATCTGGACTACACTAGTTACAGGAAAGGATTTTTTTGTTTAGATATATATATATATATATATACACAGAAAAGTAGCTAAAACTGCAGACAAAACAATTCAAATGCAGTGCAAGCTAGCACACTTGAGTATGTAGCAATGTTAAACCAAACAGTTTAAAAAATGCAATTAAATTAAAAATGACTAAAAACAATGCAGAAGGAGTTTATTAGGTAGAATGTGGTAAAGAGATGGGACTGGGGGAGTGTCCCAGATTAAATCTACAGTGGGGGCGGGCAACTGCAAAAAACCTCCAAATTTAAACAACACCACAGGAATAGGGAGGGTGGGTATAGGAAAACCAACACCTTCAGCAGAGATCTGAATAACTATACAGTGAAGCAAAAATAACAGTGCATAACTCTGAAGTCAGCCAGCAATTATATAAAATGAGTCAAACAACAATTACCAGTACACAACTCTTGAAGTGCCAGAAAAATATACTCAGCTCTGTATATCTCCAGATAGTTTGAAGAGCACTCTTTCATGACACAGGAAGGCTCTAGCAATGATATGCAGACTTTTTTACTAAGAGGGTCTAACTTTATGCAAGTAATCCTTGAGGTGGTCAGATAACACACAGGATGTAACCAGTTATACCAACTTAAGACACAGAGAAATAGGGGGTGGGGGGAAAAACACCTTCAGCAGAGATCTGAAAAACTATACAGCTATACAGTGAAGCAAAAATATCTCTTTTAGGACACAGGAAGGCTCTAGCAATGATATGCAAAAAGAGTAATGTAAAATGTAAAAGAGAAATGTATATTGTTCCAGGCACAAGAGCCATAGATGAAAAATGATTTGAAAGTGAATAAAGTTTCTGCTTTCTAGCATTTTACTGGTGCTGCTGTACATAGAAATGAACCTGAAGGAAAGGATAGCCAGTGTTTGTGGTACAACAAAATAACTTTCAGATCAATAATATAATATGGTCAAAAGATTCTCCCCTATTCAGATTTAAAAGTGAATGACAAAAGAAATGGATGAATTGAATCCATTAGACACCATTTATCTGGAGTTTTGCAAGACATTTTACTCTGGCTGAAAGGAAAGACAGAGCGATTATTGGTAAGGGGTGAGCTGTCCACTGAAAGGGCTGTAAATATTGATACGCAGGGTGATCCCTGGGATTGGTACCTATTCAATGTATATATGTGTGACATAATGCTGAGAAACATGAACAGAATTAATCATTTTGCAGATGATAAAAATAATAGGGGAAACTAGGAACTGGGGGCTTATGTAAACCTGATGTGTGTGTGTGTGTGTATGTGTGTGTGTGAATCTACCACCTTAACCTGAAAGGCAATTAGAGTTACAGTATTGGCAAAGATAAGTTTAATTCAAATTAAATGATGGAATTTGGCAAAAAGCTTAGATGTCATTTTTGTTTATTTATAATTTGCTGAATAAAGTTAGTCTCACTAGGCCAACTGACTTTTTTTCAAAGGAGTACTGAGGTGGTATCCATACTGACTAGAAAAAATTTGTCCAGGGCATTGGTGAGCTTCCCCTACTCATTTTGTAAATGTAGTTTGTTTTTTTATATTTTTACATCTAGTTTAGCTACCACAAGCTCATGGTGATGAGGCTTTAGTTTATCATCTCATATGAAGAATGTCACACGAAGGGGTCTTTGAACCCCCATTATTTTGCACTGTAGTGTCAGTACTGGAAAATTAATCCATCTACCTGCTATGGGAATAGAACTCATAGCCTCCTGATCTTTATCCCCACCAAAGGTGATTGCACTACCTGCTGAACTCCTGAAACAAGAATGATCATTATGGACAAAGAGATAAAAAACAGAGATTAGTAACCAAGTCAACAACATAATGGCATGTATGGAAAATTTAATATATGTCCGATATAAGACAACCGCTGGTTATTCTGTGTCCATTCCTTGACGCATTGCAAGACAAAAATGCTAAGCTGCTTGGAGAGAGAAAGAGAGAGAGAAAGTACAGAGAAAGTCAACCAGGATAATTAAAAGGATAGAATCGTATCTAATGAAAGATTTGAGATGCTAATATTATATCTCTAGACATTAGAAAGGAAATGAGGGTACATGGCTTCCTTCCACAAAGTGTTAGGGGTATAAATGTGGAAAATGAGTTGTAACAAAATAATGAGGTAATGAGAGAGAAAAGGAGACATTATTTAGCTAGAATGGTCTAATTTTAGTTTGGACATAAGGACTATTATTTCTTGGACAAAGAGAATGACTTCCAGTACTGGTGTACCATATGATAGGTCGAACAAATGGGCAGTAGGAGAGCATGTGTCCAGTGTCGGATATTGATTACTGCAGTCAATTATATCAGATAGTTTCTAAATCTTTGGGTGGTGATTTTCTGCAAGTTTTCTTTTTTTTATAAATGGGAATATTTTACAACAGCCACAATGAAGTGAGTAGATGTAGCACTTAACAAACATACAGAATGCAGAAAGGACCAGGCTAAGTGCAGAAGGAAAAGAAACTCCAGGTGATGACTGTGACAGACACATGTGATTTTGTAGTGCAGAACCTCTTTGTTCTTTTATATGTGGACAACAAACGTACTTTAGTAAAAAGTACCTAAAGGAACTGAAGAAACACTGACAGGATAAAAAACAGAGCTGAACATAAAAGGTCCAAGAGACATAGCAGCAGTGATGTCACATCTTTTTTACCTTACAGTTGTACACAGGTCTTTCAATTTACCCACTCATAATTAAGTCAGAAAAATCAATGACTGTGGAGCGAGATACAATATCATCATTACTTACAGAAAATAATACCAGCATACACATTTGCGAATGGTGTACGACCACTCAACCCAGAGTCCCTTTTCAGGGGCAACACAAGAGCAATGTCCGGTTAAATGACTTACTCAAGTTCATGCAGTGGGCTAATGAGGACTGAAAGAATCTAACCCCATACTAAATAGCCTGATCTGCAAGGCCATGGAACAGATTATCATGGCCTTATTAACAAGGACACTGGCAACCTCAAAACACTCAACTCCGTACAGTTTGGTTTCATCAAGGTGAGGTCATGTCTGTTAAATTTGGTCGACTTCTTTGAGACAGTCATCAAAGCCATGAATGAGGGGAAATTGGTGCACACCACCTACCCTGACCTGGCCAAAGCCTTTGATACTATTCCCCACTCTGGTATAATAGATAAACTTTCTCAACTAGGCATCATTCGATTTGTTACCAAAAGGGTAGCAAACTAGTTCACTCATAGAACTCACCTAGTCAAAATAGTGGAAGCCACCTCAAGCAGTAGACCTGTAATGAGTGGTGTACCCCAGCAATTGGTCTTTGGGCCTCTGTTGTTTCTGATATATTTTTCTGAGGTGCAGGCCAAAACCAGTGGGCTATGGCTTACCAAGTTTACAGCTGACTGCAAGCTGGGCGCTGTCATCAATTCCTAGTGAGGTGGACATTCTCCAAGAGGGTTTCACCCAGACAAATCACTGGTGCCAGAAACATGACTTCAAACTGAATGCCAAAAAATGCATCACCATCCCCTTTTGGGAGAGTGACTTCTCCATAAATTATCACATTAATAACAAGGACCTAAGCACAGAATCAGCTATGAGAGACTTGGGCACCCAGGTTGATAGCAAACTGACTTTTGGACACCATATTGCCTCCATTGTACAGAAAGCTTTTGACATGGCCCACCTCATTAGTAAGGGTATCTCATGCAGGGATAAGGAGGTCATAGCATCCCTGTGTTCTTCCCTTATAGCACTCATTATTGATTACAATGTCCCTTTCCACATGTACCTCACAAAGTAGATGCAGCAGCTGGAGAGACCACAGAGGTTCCAGAATCCAGGGCCTCAAACATCTACCCTACACAGATAGGCCAAAATCCCTGTCCCTCTACTCAGTCTCATACAGACTCCTCAGAGGTGGCCTCTGTCTGGCATACAAACCAATCTCAGACCCGCCTTGATGGGACTGCTGCATATTTGCAAGTCAAACTCCACACCTCATTCCTTCATATAACAGAGATCACACTGTACACTTACATTAAAAAACACAGCAGCCCAATACTTTAAAATTAAATTGCCCAAATACTAAAAATTAAAATTAGGGGAACTAAATAAAACATACATTTAATGTAGGATAATATACACATACATAAAGTCAAACAGGCAGCTATCAATTATGAGTGGGAACATGCAAAAGAATCAAAGATTCAACAGTTCAAGAAATTGTGGAACCCCACGCTTAATCCTTCAGTAAGAAAAAGAAGATAATACATCAACCGCCATTATCTCAACTAAATGATAACCCAGCCACAAGTTCTAGGAAATCCCTGACTTCTATTTTAGGAGAAATCATCAAGCTATAAATTACATTTACACAAAAAAACACACAAGCTTAGAACTCAATTAGTGTATCACTTTCAATAATCTAAAATCAGTAGAGTCCTGACTTCATTACAATTCTTTACTATGCCTCCCACCCCTCATTTCATGGCCTGTTAAGGAGACTCTTGTCAAGGGAAAATATTCCTGTCTTTAAGCTATAGATATCTCCGAGTTATTACATTTATTGATTTGGGACTGAAACCAATGTGTGAAGGCCCTGAGTAGATTTGCCCACAAAAATGTTTAGTAAATTTACATCAAATGGATGTTTGTTAAATTAAACTCAACTAAATTCAACTGAAATGGTAGTGACTCTCAATACTTTCTTAGTTCTTACTATTGTTTCAGACAGAAAGTCTCAAGTTTCCAATGCATTACATGGAGTATTGAACATTATAAACATGTAAAAGAAATTGTGGCAATTTAGTACTGAATGGACAGAAATAAGAAGAACACATGACTGGCAATAACCAAACACTAAGCTATGTTCATCAGTTTAGAAACTAGGGTGTAATACAAATGTCTAACAAAATGTTATGTTAGAACACATACTTGCCAGCAACTTTTAAGCATATCAGAATATATATACTGAGCAATTATTCCCCAGTTTCTACACCTGGAAGAGAAAACTAGACAAATTATTTGTAATTTATTACACTTACAAAGCAAGAAAGAAATCATACAATACCATCTACTGTGATTTTTACAGCATTGACAAGAGTACTTAGCAATAATACTTGGAGACCTTAATATCAATTGGTGCTGTATTCACCATAAAATAATCAATCCTTTCATTTTTTTCTCAATTCATTCTCTCACCAATTACATATAATAAATCCCCTAATGAAAAATGATACAGTTGACTAGGTACCATTACAATAAATAAAACTCTATCGTCAGTTCCCTTCCTGTCACACTAAGTGGCCATCTCTCCAAATATATTATAACATAGCAAAACTACCCACTCAAGCAACAACATTATAATCAGGACATAATCTCAGCTCCTTCAAAAAGAAGCCGTTATTATCAGTTTACAGTTTATCAACTAGAATATGTTATAGTCACTCTCCGTTGATGATGCCATACCACCATAGAATGACACGTATCCTAAATACTCTGATAAAAACAGTAAGAACAAATGTGTCACCGGGACTAAATAGAACAATGAAACAGGTAATGAAATAAAGAGCTAAACTTAGAAAACCTAGGCATCTGGCAGTTAGCATGGAGGACTAAATCATAGACTTGTTAATGAGCTGCTTCCTATGCCGGGGTACAGAGTTTGAATCTTTTCACCTTCATCTGCCTACTGTGTGACCTTGTGTAAGTCACTTAATCATTAGTGCTTTGGGACAATTGAAATTTAGGTTGGGTTCCTTAATGGTCTCATAGATTGCATGCCTAGTAACTATCTATGAATGTAAAACTCACCTCCAGAATAGCATACACCTCAGAATCTTTCATCAGATCAGGTAAAAAATTACTTTACTAACTCACAGCACACTATCCAACTCCAAACTGTTCTGATCATCCATCAATAAATGCATTCAGCCCAGATGCTCAAATTAACCTTCACATTCCATATCACCTCCCAGTTCAACTGCCATTTCATAGAAACTGTTACCTTTCTACTAAAGAACTCAAACTACACTAAAATGCCACTCCTTCTAGACCATCCTAATCAAACAATCTGCCCAATAACTTTCTCAAGCAAAATATTTCAGACATTGTCTATCAGAAAGAATCTCCTTAACCTAAAAGTGACTATTCTTCCCCAGAGAATCTATCACAGAACACATTAAAACTGAAGCTGACACTACAAAAAAATGGACTCTCTACCAATATCTTCAGCTACACACCTACACCCATCATATCCCACTATCCAATCTCGTCTTGAAATAATTCTATCTCAGCTGCTTAATTATGTCACCATAACAACTTACTTTCCATCAGTTAGCACATTCCCCCACTCAGTGCAGTCCTCCAAAGTTTCCCCACCACTATGAGTCATAGCAGAAATAAAGGTAAATTAGTGTCCGCTCTGTTCCTTGACTAGGCAAAAGCATTTAACACTGTATCGCATCAAAATTAATAAAACGGTTTTCCTTCTTAGGACTCATTTCATCATTACCTTGGTTCAGAGTCTACCTCACTGAAAGTCTGTAAGCAGTCAAATAGCAAAATGGCATTTCTCTCTTTCTGGCTGTTCACGCATGAGTACCCAAAGGGCCCATTCTTCATTTCTTGATGTTTAATATATTCAGTAATAATGTCTATACAGCCAGTAAACAAGCAATGATTATCCAGTATGCTGATGATTAAACAATATTCCTCAGGTCTGCCAAAAGCCTACCAGAACTACAACAGCTACCTCAAGATTCCCTACCATTCATTGAGTCATGGCTTTCCAATTCCCAACTTCTACTAAATCCGAATAAAACTAAATGAATACTTTTCAAACCGAAGCAATCCTCAGACCAAAAAACACTCCCTACCATTAGCTCTTTAGATTATGCCAAAAATGAGATTGTAACTCATACCAAACTCCTAGATGTTATTATAGACAATAGAATGAAGTTTGACCATGACATACAACAAGTAACAACTTAATCTCACAAGAAATAGACACCACATATCATAACAAACAATACCTGACACATCGTATTAGGAAAGCTATTGCCTTATCATATCTGGTACCAACTCTCCCATAATGCTTCTCCAGTATTAGTCAAGTTGCATGCAAAAGAATTAAAGGTGCTAGGAAAAATGTTACAGCAAAATAGCCAAATTGGCAGGAAACATTCCTAAAAGGCGAGTGAATTTGATTATTATTCTTATTCTTTAGAAGTTTAACAGTGTCACAAAAGCAAGTATAGGTAAACTCTTACAGAAAATGCTCAGTTTTGCATAAAAGCCCTCTAATGTTTTATGATCTTATTTCATTTGGTGGATAATTCCTTGCAGCTGGACCAAGACTAGTGAATGCTCTGTCACCTTTTGTTACCCAAAAATGTGGACTGACAAAGGTAATGCTGTCATGCTAACCAGAGCCATAACTAGGATGTGGTGAAGGGAGCACCAATCCCTGGTGTCCACTTGGAAGGTGCTGTTAGTTAATTTATCTGAGAGGATACTTTAGCTTCTCAAAAAAAAAAAAAAAAAAAAAAGCAGTAGAATTATCAGAGCAAGCCTTTGTTTTTTAACATATATGTTTTGAAGGTATCTCTATATAAATGTGAGTAGCAGTGTTTAGGGCACCAAAGGATTAGTTTGGAAGGAAGTGATGTTTTTATGATGTCATGGTCGGTTTTATCACTGATTGGCTAAGTTTGATTTAGGGATCAGTATTTAAGGTGCTGTTTTCAATTAATCCAGATGACTCTGAAGAAGTCAGCTTATGTTTTCGGCGAAAGCGCTTAGTCATTTGGTTGTACTTAATAAAGTGAAGCGGCTGACCTAGGTGGTCCATTTTTATATTTGTTTTGTGTTGTTCTAAGTTGTATTGGTCCTTTTGGACTAGTTTTTTAGTGTGTTTCTGAGTTTTTATATGCCTTCTTAACCTGTTGGACTTCTTTGAAAAAATCAGCAAGGGAATTGACAAGGACAAAATGGTGCATATTATCTACCTTGACCTGACTAAGGCATTTAATGCAATACCCCACTTGGGCATTATAAACAGACTCACACAATTATATTATGCACTGGATAGCCAGCTGGATCTCAGATAGGACCCAGGAAGTTAGGATAGGAGAGATTACCTCTACAAAGAGGCTGGTCACTAGCAGAGTCCAACTAGGCTCTGTGCTGGGCCCACTACTTATTGGCATATATCACTCGGACGTCAAAGCCAATGTCAAAGCCCTGTGATGGACTAAGTTTGCAGATGACTTCAAACTAGGAACAGTCAGGGAATCCCACCAAGACATTAACATCCTACAGGAAGGGCTAATTTAGAGAAAAGACTGGTGCCAAAGACATGGGTTAAAACTCAATGCCAAGAAATGTATAATACCACTCTAGGAAATTACCTCATTGATGACAAACCCCCAAGAATGAATTTAATAATTAGGGATTTGGTGACATATGTGGATAGTCATCTGGCCTTCTTCAAGGATGTGCCTAATGTAGTACAGAAATTATTCTATGCTGCTCAAATTATCATCAAGTGCATGGTATCTAGGTCCAAGGAGGTCATTGTTCCTTTGCGTTTGGCCCTGAAAAGATCCATCACTGAGCACAATACCCCTTTAGTTTATTCCTGACTATGTACATGCAGCAACTGGAATGTCCACAGTGGTTCCTCATAAAAAGAATACAGCATGTAAACAAGATGTCCCACGCAGATCTCCTCAATGCCATATCTCTATACTCAAGTTTCCTATGGACTGCTGAGAGACGACCTGTGCCTGACATACAAGGCATCCTTGGATTCCACTCTGCTGGACATTTTGCACATGCACAAGACCAAGAACTACTGAATTTAGGGACTTTAGTCTTGCTCGCAGCATAATTAGGATATGTTGGAGGGGCAAGTGTGTGCCACAGAGAACTCTCCTCTTCTGGAATAGACTTTTCATCCATGTGAAGCAGAGCATTTCCCTAATCCTATGCAATCATAGCATGGATCATTGTATAGGAAATTGGAAAATCACCTCAAGTCTAGTACATATGACTCTAATGAACAGAGACAGTCGGTAAATCATACCCTAGCTTACATGTACACCTTAGAATAGCCAATAAGGCTCAGAAAACTTGTGGCATTCATTTGGAATGCATAGCTAAGATTCTAAAGGCCCCAGTGGTAGTTAGCATAGTATACAGCTATGAAACTACAAATTATACAAAAACAGTTGCTGTGTTCCATAAAGTTTGTTTTATATCTGGTATTGTCTCTGTCCTGGCTCCGTGCCTGTTGACCCGCTGACTTGTTAACCATCTCAAATTAATTTGATAACCTTTTCTACTTTGCAGTGATTTGCAGCATCACTTCCTGTTGGAATATTCCTTTTGCCTTGAGAGTACAGTCAACTGTTTATACTACTATACTTTGCCCCTGAAATAATGTTTGATCATTTACCTGAGAATCGTCTTTAATCCCAGCCAGTGGGATAAAGCCCTAACTATACCCTAATGGACCTGGGTTCTGTAAGCAGTTCAAACTTCTGAGGAGCTGGAAGTCAGGGATTGAAGGGTGTGTCTATCCTGGTGGGGAAAGTGTGGTTCTAGTTGTTCCCTGAATGGAGGGAAGGTCCATAAATAAGCATCTCTCAGACAGTTTAGATGAACGTAGGGGAGGAATGATAGTAGGTCATTAAATTAAAAAATATCCTCTGGTATGATACCCCCCAGAATACTGTTAGGATCCACACCAGCCCCAGCCCTGAGGTAGATAAATCCTACTGGTGGAAGTAGGAGCTAGTAAACTGAACAATGGATATGGGCAATTGTACAGCCATAAAACATGAAGCAACAAGGGAGGGAAAAAAAAAAACATCAATTCCCTTTCACCTCAGACTGGAGTCTCTCTTATGTGCTGCTGTCTACACTAGTGAGCACGCTGTTAGTAGTAACTTATGTGTAATAAACATACATGGGAAATTCATAAGGACAACTTAAAGAGTCCTAGATGCTTAGTATAGCCCACATTGTATGGGTCATGGCATCATAGAAAGCACATGAAATGTAAAAGGAGCAAACATTTTTCTGTCTTCTTCAATCACGCTAATTACAGATAGCACATGACTCACCCGTTACATTCTTCCTGTTTCTTTCGAAGATATAAGTAATGCGCACTCAATATTCTTGAATATTCCCTCCCTTCTTCTATGATATAAATACAAGTTTCAAGCCAATACATTCTCCTCCCTCATCCAAAACCAAGCTTAATTCTTTGAATTGTCAAGGCTAATATTTCATACTGTTCATTCTCCTGAATTTGCTTTCTAATATGCAAATGTTTCTTCCCTTATCTGCATAAAACTGTTCCTCATCTATAATTAGCTTCTTCTAACCAGAACTCACTTTTAATAACATTCATGTTATGAAGCAAAAGATACGACTCAAAAACTAAGAAGTTATCTACATCCTTTCTTCACTTTCATGTTCTCTTGAGAGGTTTGTATCTGGCCAGATAGCATATTGCTTGGTTAAGAATAGTTGGCACTATCACGAAGGATATTAGGATGATGAAATTCTGTTGAGGATTTTTGTGCAGTCTTTATATCCCTTTGCTATTTTCTTGCACAATGTGTTGCTATAAGCAAGTCCCTTAATCAAATCAAAACTTGTGTTTTATTTGAAAACGTCTGGTATGTCATGGATGAGTTAAAGCGACATTTTGCTGGCTCCACAATTGCTTAAAATAAAAAAAAATAATAATGTGACTGAGTCCTAAAACAAGCAAGAGTGACTAGTTGTGCTAGAAATATAGAAAGTGTGTTGACTGCATGTAAGTGAAGAAGAAAGTTAAAAAGAAATTAACTTTTCAGAAGCTAACACATTGGCTAACAACCATGTCTGCTTTATAGGGGTGGCACAAGAGCAATCCGGTGTCTCAGGATAAGTTAGGGAGAAAACATTATTTATTTAATATTTGCTGACAGGTAAAATCCAACTAAAACAGAGCCTATTTTCAGTGGAGGCCCATGGAGAAACACTCCAGCAGCATGTCTTTGGAGTATGGAAGGAAACCCACATGAACGCAGGGAGGGCATGCAGACTCCACACAGAAGGTACTCAGGATGAGAATCAAACTGGAGAACATCGTGCTGGGAGGTGACAATGTCAACTGCTTTACCACTGTGCCACCTGCAGAAAAAGAGCTATCCAAGGTGTCTTTTTATTAATCAGGAGGATGAACACCAAACTCGAAGACCACATCAAGGGAAATTATAAATCTCTGGTGGAAATCAACAAGACAGTTAATGAGCATTCAGATATGATGGGTTTAATTCAAAGAATGAGATTTTGAAAGTCGTGCCCCTGGACTCACTAATCTTCCATGCAGGACTAGTTTAGTCCTGCATGGAAGCACCTGTTTAGGAGCAGGACAGCAGCATGTCATGCATATTAATGAAGGCACACTGCCTGAGCACCTAGGCTTACATGGAGTGTGTACGAGTGTAGGGGGCATGTCTGAGAGCAGTGCTCCCAGAATAAACATGCCCCTGCAATGTAGAACAGCAGAAAGTGGTAAGAAATGAGCGAGATCGCCCATAGGTGTCCATATATCCCCAGCAACAGTTCCCCATGTGTACAACAACAACAGTACATAAAAATCAAATGAAGGAACCCCTTTATTTATTTTTCTTAAATCCTAGTACAGCTAACCATAGGTGCGCGGGTGTGCCCATCGCTTAGCTACAGTTAAAGCAGCTTAAAAGGCTGAAGAGGATCACTAAAAAGATATATGCAAATGAAGCAGTATGGTCGCATAATGAGCAGGCATTTCTGGTTCGAGTCCCAGAGCAGCATAGTCTATTTTACATGGCAAAGCATGTTATAACCAATATTTTGGCTGCAAAACCCACTAAATAACATATATTTATGAACTGGAGTACTGCAGGAAATGGACATGTGAAGTGTCAGTGTCATAATGACTAAGGCACTAGTAAGCAGGTTTAAGCAGAAATAAGCAGTAGTAAGCATATGTAAGCAAAAGTAAGTGTGTCTGTGCAGGGGTAAGCACTGCCTACACAGACTAAGCAATTTAGAAGCTAACTGAGTGTAAGAAACTGTAACCGGAAGTTAGCAGTGCTTACCGCCATGCAAACCCGCTCAAACCCACTTACAACTGCTTTAAAGTGCCTTAGTCACTCTGTATCCAACGGCCCGTGTTCTGCCCAGCAACAAAATAAACAGCTTCTGCAAGGCTCAAACCCAGGACCCTGCACACTACAGTCACTCCACTTAACCACTAAGCCATCATAGCAGTACCTAAGATTGAGGTTTCAACAAACAAATCCTCACCATAGGAAAATCAAACTGAACATGTAAAATGAATCCATGTACAGTGTGATGCTGTATATCCTGCTACATAACATAAATATGTGAACTGGAGTACTGCAGTAAGGCCAGATGTGAGATGTTATTGTAATAAAGTGTTGAGGTCCCCAGGACTCCATACAGTGTACGTACACATGAATCACAGATACCAGACACAGATATAACATGTAACAAATAATAAATCAATGTCAAATGGAAAATATAATGCTAATTAAATATTAAGCAATGCTAAGCATTGCACAGCTCAGCTTATGTGGTGTAAGCAATGTGTAGGCCGGCTAACTCAATCTGCCCAGTGGTATACCACTTTAAGCAATGCCAACATTAGGTAAGCAGGTGTGCCCATAGCTTAGCGTTTTCAAAACCGTCCAATCACAGGAAAATGCGGGAAATTGGGCATATTTAAACCCCACAGGCACCAATAATTCCCATAACTGGCTGCAGCTCCCTACTGTAGGCAGAATGGCTGGAGTTGGAGAAGGCACTCGATTTAGAGCACAGTGCTGGGGCACCCAGGAGTCCAGATTCATGGTATGGCTCCTGGTAAAACACCATGAGGAGAGACTACTGCAGGGCCAGTACCAGGGCTCTTAGTATAAAGTGGAGGCCTGGGACAGTCTCACTCATGACTTCACCACTGCCATTGGTATCCCCCGAACTGTTGAGCAGGTCAGGCATCACCATGCTGACCTGAAGCGGCGGAGGGGTGATCCCTTGGAGCAGTGGATCCAAGAATCAAGACAGATGGCCGATGCCCCAGCACTAAGTACCCATTCTACTATGTAGATAATGATTGCCAAGCTTGTGTATACTATAGATAGATAATGGCTAAATATCACTGTATTTCTCTGACAGCTGCAGATGAGCGGGCTCCAAACCAGCAAGCCCATGCTGCTAGGCTGCAAAGGCTGCATTGTGAGGCAGATTAGTAATAATCTTGCATGTGCTGTCATAAGAAAAATATATAACAGTTCTAGAAAGTGTTGTACCAGTATAAAAAAGTATTGTGTATGGGATGTACTGAATAAACCAGACAATATGGCAGGAAGACTGTCATATAGTTGTGTGGAAATAAAGGTGTAATATCTTGTGAATAAAAGTATAACCCCTGGAGTGCTTGTGTGCATTCTGCTTTCATATGTTGTAGTGTTGCATTCTATAAATAGTACTGTTGTATTAAGGAGTTCTACCCACACTGTTGAAAACAGTTAAACTGTGTAGGATGTTCAGTATAACAATGTTGTAAGTCCCAAGAGGTCAGTCATATAGAACAACCGAGGGAGACTTAGAAACCATTGGAATGCTTTATACCAATTCCCTGATAGCACAGTATACTGTGATGTCCACTGTAACATTTGTAACACACACAGCAGGGGGTGGTAGTAAGTTGTATGCATAATCATACCCCACAACTGTACAGAGTTTGTGAGAATGTTCAGATAGAAAGCTGTATGCATAATATGACCCAACTGTACAGACTTTGCTAGAATGTTCAGATAGTACACTGTAAGCATAATCATAACCATCAACTGTACAGACTGTGGCAGAATGTTCAGGTAGTAAGCTGTATGAATAGTCATACCCCTCAACTGTTCTGATCTGTCCAGCATGTCCAGATAAATGGCCCAAATCTGCTGCCTGGTAACCTGTTCCCCTGACAAATTAGTGAGATGATCCAAGAAATGTAGGCAGCTTATACTGACATATAATGGATAGTGAGACCTGAACATAAAAAGAGAATGTATATGAAAGCAAACCTGTCATTGTAGCATCTCACCCAAAGTGTATGACAGTTAGTCCAAAATATGTCATATTAACACCTGCATCCTGTCAAGCCTTGACCAGAGTGTGTGCAATAATGGATTGTTAGGTATGTGTATAACATCAACATGGAATCTGGGAGTATGTGTAGTATTCGTCAGGTAGTGTTAACAAATATTTCTCCACAGCTATAACAGGTAAGAGGTGTAGATGGTAGTTACAACACAGTTCACTCCTATACATGTCTAGAAACATAGAATGTGGGAGTATGTGTAGAATCTGTTAGGTAGAGTTAACAAAGATTTTCCCCACAGCTATAACAGGTAAGAGGTGTAGACTGTAGGTACAACACAGTTCACTCATATACTTGTCTACAAGAATGGAATCTGGGAGTATGTGTAGAATTTGTCAGGTAGTGTTAACAAAGTTCCCTCCACAGCTATAAGAGGTAAGAGGTGTAGACTGTAGTTACAACACAGTTCACACATATACTTGTCTACAAGCATGGAATCTGGGAGTATGTGTAGAATTTGTCATGTAATGTTAAATATATTTTCTCAACAGCTATAACAGGTAAGAGGTGCAGACTATACGTAAGACACAGTCCACGTATATACTAATCTACAAACATACCATTGTACAAAGTAAAGCCATTGGGTAATGTAATAATACATGTAAGGGACAGATCACTGCAGTGACTAAGAAAGTTGTGAAAACTACAGGGATATATTAGTTGTTAATTGACCTCTCTCTCTCTCATCCCCAACATATGTGCAACAATAACCTAATTACACACCTAAACTGTTATGTGTACACCACAGTCTTTTGTTGGGACATATGTCCTATTGGTTTATAAATATTCACATTTGGTTCTATGCATCTGCCATGTTATTATACTCCCATATTGGTGGCCTGTTGCCATCAATGAAACCTGCATGCTGTTGTAATGGCCACTGTTGTCCCATATATGCACGTGTTATGCTCACCCTGCAACTGTTATAAAACTGGTGTCTTGGGTTAATGGGAATACCTATGCATGTTGTTATAACTAATTCTGAATGCTGTTGACTATTACTAGCTGATATCTGTCCTGAAACGGTAACACCATAGCTCGTATGGGAAGGCTGGTCCCAGTGGACCCACCTGTCCCACCTCAGCTGGCCTTGGCACAAGGCACCAGCATGTCTGGGGCCAGCCTGGGACCTCCTCCTCTGTTGGCCCTGCACCACCTTTGGGTGGAACCACCTTAGGGGATGGGGCTCGGCCCCCCCCTGGGAGCGGGGCCGGAGAGGTACCTGTCACCCGCCATCAGGTCCGGGCTGTGGTGCATAGGGAGCTCGACAGGGAGATTTGAGACCAGCTACACCAGCTTGAGGGCTGTGTGGCACAATTAGAGGGTGAGCCTGCCCCTCCAACCCAGCCCCCAGCACAGCCACGTTTGGGGCCATGAAGGTGCAGTGGTGACTGCCCATGGCTGGGGACCTCAGTCCCACTGTTTCCATTAGGGGGCTCATGGGCTTGCAACTTCTAAACACCCCTCCCCGTCCAAGGAGTTTACCCCCATATGTGTCATATACTGCCCCTGTATTCATATTGTTTGCCTTGTCTGTTAACCTACCCAACCTACCTCCCCAAATATACCTACTACCCCTCCCCAACATCCCACTCTTACCTGAAAAAAAAAGGGCAATCTGTTCCCACAAAAAATATCGCCCCATATATAGCTGTCCATTTCGTACACGTGTCCACTGGACACAAGTAATCTGGTCTAATTGGCATCGCAACAAATTATTGTTGTCCTCAGCCCACCCAGGAGTTTGAGTGTCCAAATCTACCTCCAAATTCAGTGTATATGCACAGCTGTTGCTGTAGAAGAAATGGGCAGCTATGAACCTTCCAAACACCCATCTTGCACATCCGTGGCTATTTTCCCTACTGTCTTTCCCACTTTGTACCCCATTTATTACCACTTTCCTATCAACCCCTTTTTCTTTTCTTTTAAAGAAATTAGCACTGGGTAAGCGGGAGTAAGAACCTTTAAGCAGCAGTAAGCGGGTTTAAGCCTGTTTGCATGGGGGTAAGCACTGCCTACACAGGTTAAGCAATTCATTAGCTAACAGAGTATAAGAAACTGTAACTGGTAGTTAGCAGTACTTAGCTCCATGCAAATCCACTTACAAGTGCCTTAATCACTTTGTATCTAATGGCCTGTGTTCTCCCCAGCAACAAAATAAACAGCCTCTGCAAGGATTGAACCCAGGACCCTGCACACCATAGACAAATGATTTACCACTATGCCATGCCAGACACACAGATGTCTGATGTTCTCAGAAACATATCATTCAGCCCAGTCATGCAACAGTACAGAAAATGTATACCAACATCTAGATGTATGTGTGTTGAAATTTATTAATATCTAAACAGATACAACATATCTATATATGTTGATATATATATATCTATATATATTTAGAAATATATACACATATATACATATATATGAACATATATACATGCAAATGCCTACATCAACACATACACACACACACACACACACACACACACACATATATATATATATATATATATATATATATATATATATATATATATATATATATGTCTACATATACACAGCAAGGTACATATATGTACATCGATATATATATGTAAGTATATACGGACATAGTCATACATATGTAAGCAGATATATATATCTATATAGGTATATGTTGCCATATGTTTGTAGATAGCAATGGTAGATTAACAAAAACAAATATGTCCACATGCACCGTTAATGGGTTTGAGAGGCCCCAAACAATATATTTCTTGTATGAATAGGCATACCCCCCACAGCCAAGCATGTCTGCCCTGCAATACATTACCAAGTGCTGCAGATCCCATAACCAGGACCTGACATGGCATGGGCACAAGATGTTAACAGTACTACATCCCACCTTTATGATGTCAGGCTGGTATTGGTAACATCCTGCAGTACAGTCTGGCTCCCATAGGAAATGTAAAATGTGGAAGCTGTCAACATCCCCAGGATGCATATACACAAACACATATATGCAGATACAGATGTACATATATATATATATATATATATATATATGTATATATATATGTATATATATATTTTTTTTTTTACATATATATAGATATACATGTGACTACACATACACACACAGATATATGTACAGTAAGATATATATGTAGAAGGTGCACAAAATATAGAACAGCCACTATGTCTACAGTTCACACCTGAACACATATTTACTGTATGGGCCACCCATACAAATGACAATCATTGCCTGCAACATATACCCACTAAGAGGTCATAGCACAAAAAAAATACACAGGTTTGCAGAAATGGTAAACCTGTATTTGTGTACTATTACAGTTCTATATACTATTGCTACTGTAACTGGGATTGTCTTCACAGACATGGTGTGTGTGGGAGGTCACATCTGCTTTCCACATGTATGCCATTGGCTACTGACAGACATCCTAAGGACATCATAGTAAAGTACCACTGCTAGCACGTACTGCCCTTGTCAACTGCAGCAGAGATATTGGCCAATATGTGTGGACATCCTGACACACTCTATACAGTCCAGAGGTATACACAAAGCTCCTTAGTGCAAAACATGTGTACCATGCCTGACAATATGGATGTTAACAGCCATGTAGATGGGTATAACACATAATGACTGGTATACATATGCCACCATAGGTTATGCATTCACACACCCCTGTCTGGCCTGACACATAATAACCACTGGTACAGGGGTGCCATGGCCACATACTACCCACTAAATATTGACATACATCTGTACAGCATCCCACTGCTCTGTCTGACATACATGACTGTTAAGGGAGGCTTGGCAGCAGTACATCTGGCAAGTATCTGCACATGACATCTCACTGGGTAAGTACGCTAAGCTGCTAGGCATGTAACAATGCACTGTGAAGGCTGCAGGCAGACTGGCTCAACATTGGGCTACATCTCCTATGGGGGAATGCACATGTACTTGCATATATAGCAGTCTGTACAGGTATGTCACAGCACAGGGTAAGATACACCTGTGTGCAAGTGCATAACCACAATGAGAACACAGCCACAGCCACATATGGTGAGCTAGCATGATATTACAGTATATGGACTATCTGTTTGACACCATCCTCATATGTGCCACTCACACACTAACCCTACATATACTGGGCCACTACACAGTTTGGTCTGATGGCTAACTGTGGTATGGGACATGTGTGTGTATGGCCCTACAAACATGTAAGCCAATACGGTAAGATACAATGAAGCAATACAAACATGTAAGCCAATATGGTAACATACAATAAAGCAGCATGTAACATCAGCTAGAACGGGATCTAGGATGATGACAACTACCACAGTCTGTACACAGGCCAAGGTACTTATTAACAATACACACACTGTTGACATTCACCATAAGTACACAGACCTCAGTACTGTACAAACAACCACAGTATGTCCAGGTTATGTCATCAAATATAACTCCTACTGTACATAACTTGTAGCAGTCTGATATCTCACAGGCTTGTTATCAGATATGATGACACTAATTATGGTGTACAGCACATATGCACCTCTTAATGCATGACATATGTACAAAGGTTGACTGAGTTGTGGCTGGAAGCACATACACAGGGCCAATATTGACACGTTGCTGTGATAACATCATACATTTACTGTTGTAACAGTGTTTGTTGCAACATATGTCCTATGAGGGATATGAAGTTAGTAACTGTCATGGCTTTCACCATCTACAGACTGCAATCCTCACACTACCTTCTGCAGATCACAGATACATGTTCTGTGGGTATTATATGACACCAAAGGCACCACACACTGCTCAGTCTGCAGATGACCCTACAGATGGGGAGTCCTCATAAACATACAACTGACACGGCAGGTATTCATACATAAAAACAAAAGACAAAAACAAAAACTAGTAAATCCACAAAAAAGGCGCTGAGGCTCTCGAACGAAACTCTTTATTCACAAATGAATGGTAAGCGCTTTCACTGGCTACAATATGCCAGCTTCTTCAGACCAAATTCAAACAGATTTAACAGAGTCCCCACTCATTTTATATACTTTCAAAAACAGCCAATTAGTAAGCTAATTGATTAATGACCATACAAGCTATTAAAACAAGATTTTTCTTAAAAAACCTGACACTTAAAAGGGTCATTATTTAAAAAGGCATTATTTAAATAAACCAACTTCATAAGTCGAGTTATAAATATTAAATAAATAAAATGCAAAATATGTTCAACATATATCTTAATAACCATTTTATCAAAACATAAAATGTTGAATATTATATAAAAATTTTAATATATATTACATTTATTTATTTATACACATAAGAAATGTGTAACTTCCTAGACTGAACGTAATAGAAATGAACAAATAAATGAATAATATCCAAATGCCATGCATATGTTTTGAAATTGTCCATAAGAATTATTTATCCCTGACCAAAATGTATCCATTACTATTATACTATTAGTTAGTTAATAAAACTTTTTTACTGTAAATTCATCTATTTAAAGCTTTCATTTTAAGAAGGCATTTAATGGATATTTGTTCGTTAAGCCCAGGAAATATATATGCTAAGGTTCGTATCTGCCACTCTAATTCTACTTCCTCAAGTCTCAAGAACCATGGGCCACCCCTGACACTATGCTCAATCTTTTGTAACACCACAAACTTGAATTTATGCTCTGGAAACATCATAATATGTCTTGCCAGGGCATTGTCATTATTAGCCCTAACAATATTATAGTGATGTTCATAAACTCTCTGTTTAAGCTTACGTTCGGTCTTTCCAATATAGAATGCATCACAATGGGTACAATTAGCACAATAAACAACTCCTTGTGAGTCACATGAAAAATGACCTAACATTTTGTAATTCTTATCTCTAATAGTTACACTATCAGAGGTGTTGATAAATTTACATTGTGAGCATCTTCCGCACCTAAAAGTGCCAGGTTGCCCTTTTGGTACTCTTTTGACTCTTTCCAGTAAATTCTTAAGATTTGGACCCCTTCTAAAAATAATAGAAAAATTATGACCTATTTTCTTATTTAACTCATGCTCTTGAAGTATAATGTTCCAATTCTTCTACATAATTTCCCTAATCCTATTCGCATCAGTAGAATATGTAGTCAAAAAAAACCCAAGTTCTAATTCTTTCTTAATTTTAGGAGGGGCAACAATTTCAGAGATGCCCAATGAAACCGCCTGTACTTGTCTATCTTGTATTAAAGGTTGAAAATACCCTAAGTCCCTTTTCCTACTGACCTCCTTTATGACTTGATCTAATAAAGCCAAAGGATAAGCTCTCTTCAAAAACATACATTTAAGTAAAGTGCATTCATCCTGAAAATCCTCATACATCCTCAGGTATTCATACATGTAGGACAGCCATATCCGCACACACCCTGTTAAAACAACATTACTCCAAATGCAGTATAGCAGCACTTACAGTCTGCAGTCAGATCAGGCACATCCCCCTCCTGTGTGTTGGCCTGTTTCCACAGTGTATGTTGTCAGAGTTAAATCCCCACTCCATCTGAGATGCTGTTTGTCAAACAACAGAATGAGTTTCTGCTCACAATGAATGAAAAGGACCAACACAAACATGATGTTCCTAGATATTGGAGTGTGTTTCCATGCAATTGGCTAAGGGAATGTTACCACAGCTGTTCCACATGCAATCAGTTAGGAGAGGGTTGCAATTCATGCAGAGGCCATCAGCTGATCATGAGCATCACTTAAAATACACATGCTGCTGCCTAAGAAAAGCAGGTATAGGTCTCCACATCCACCAGTGAGGGAGTGAGAGAGGCAGACAGAGGCATCGACAAGTCAGGGAGGGGTGGGAAAGTAAAACCTAAGCATGTTTGTGTCACACACCTACCAGCACAGGGTATCAAACCCCTGATGACTATGTAGTGCTACCACAGTCCTATGCAGTTGTTGGATGCACCACATAGGTTACCTGTTGGGAGTCTGAACAACATATATGTGATGGTGAGTGACATATACAACAGGAATATGGTAACTATATGGTAGGTGATGTACACATGCCTGTCCGCATGAACAGGTGCCAGCGGCAACACAGCCACAGTCTCACAGGATGCACACACATTGACACACTTGGCAGGGCCAGGAATACAGCTCATAGTGAGATTGCCACAACACATTACTGTGCAGGTATCACATGCACCATATGGGTCATATGGAGGTTATATGGGCAATTAGGGTATGGGGAGGTGTCTGACATCAGACAGCATGCTTCAATATGCCACTGGGGGTTGTAGTGAGTGTGGATGTGATCATACACATCATAGAACACACACACAAACACACAGGGTGCCAGTATTGACATGCATGGGTGCATTTCTGCACGGGTATGTGGTGGTCGGCTGTGCCAGATGGCTATACAAGGCCAGGTGATGGGTATACCTTGGCATAAGGCCACATGACAATGGTCTGCATTGTGGCTCAGGCCTGTGGTTTCTGCATTTGCCCACACAGGTGGGTATTGTATCCACCATCAAGTCACCTGGGTGGCTATTGCATGTGGCCAATGCTGTGCATTGCTTGCGATGTATGTGTTCCCTAGTCCATGACATGGATAGTGTCTGGGTTTGACCTCCCACATGCAAGTACAGTGACATGTAGAACTGTACCTGGGGTGTTGGGCCCATGTTGTGTACACAGATTATCATCAGATGTGCCAGTCTTCACCACCTATGTCAGGAACTGGTAATGGACAGCAGGTTAACCCTGCACCTACATTGATAGCATGCATAATGGCATTCTCTGGTGTCAGTGGCATCTGCCCATACAGGGCATGTTTTCAGGCATGGTATGTCCTTTGTGGGTCACATGTGATGGCACCACAGGTGTTGCAGGTGTCCAGTGGGGAACATGGGGAAGGTGCACTTTTTGCATGTATGAGCCTATTGGACAGATGGACAGGGTGCCATGTCCTCTGTAGGCCACTGTAATCATTCCATAGTTACTATCAGTCACCAATATGCAGTGTACTACACATATATTGGTTGTTGCCTTGGCATGTGTGCGTGTGTGTGTGTATGTGGCATGGCTTGAGAGTGTGCTTTGGGTAATACTGAGGTTGCTAACTGTGATTACCTGGCCATGATGTCACATGTATGGGTATGGATTTGCACCCCAGCCTCTCAGCTATTTCACATCTGTTATCCCTGTACAGTGGACATTGTGATATAGGGCCACCATAAAAGACATTTTCAAAACCCACCACACATTGGGCCCAGATGTCTCACACACACACACACACACACACACACACACACACACACACACACACACACACACACACACACACACACACACACACCTCTGTCATGTCTGGGAGTTGAACCTCTACCTAACTTGTTTATTACACTACAGCACTACGCAGTTACAGTACATATTACAGAGATTACTAGAGTACTCTTTCCCCAAAGGTGTGTTTCACATTGGATGACATCAGCAGGACTGCCAAAGTACGCCACTGGAGATGTACTGAGTGTGACTAGGCTAAAATGTATTGCTCCCCACACAGACATTGAAAAACACACAAAACATCCACAACTGACAAGTGTGGGTATAGAACCCCTAAAAGAGGTCTATATCACCCTACAGTATTATGCAGTTATGGCATGCACTACAGAGATTATTGGGCTACATTTTTCCCAGCAGCCTTGCCAAAGATGAACATTTGAATGGTAGGTAGTGTGACTACCCTAAAGCATTGCTCTCTACACAGACACACATGCCATGTCTGAAATTAGAAGAGTTCCTACCTAATTTATCACACTACCACAAGTCACAGTTACAGGACGCACTACACAGATTACTAGGCTACAGCTACCCAGAGGTGTATTTTTAGGTGGATGACATCAGCAGCCTTGCCAAAGATGAGCATTTGAATTGTAAGGAGTGTGACTACCCAAAAAAGCATTGCTTTCTACACAAACAGACTATTTATAGTTGCCATGTCTAGGAATGAATTGAACTCCTACCTATTTTATCACACTACAAAAGTACGCAGTTATGGGACGTGCCACAGAGATTACTGGGATATAATTTTCCCCAGGGATGTATTTCTAGGTGGATGACATCAGTAGCCTTACCAAAGTAGAGCATTTCAATTGTAGGGAGTGTGCCCACCCTAAAAAGCATTCCTCTCTACACCGACAGACACACATGCACAGTTACGAAGGCTGGGGTTAAAACTCCTATCTAACTAGTTTTTTCATATTACAGCAGTATGCAGTTATGGGATGCACCACAGAGATTACTGGGATACAGCTCTCCCAAAGGTGTATTTCACAGTAGATGACCTCAGCAGGTTTGTCATACTGGGGCCATGAGGAGGGCAGTGTGTGTGCATGGGCCATAACCCATTCATCTAGGGGTTAACATGCTACATGTGGGCACAACATATTCCACAGGTACATGCATACGGCTGCTAGATGACTACTTCCTTGAACAGTCATGTTGCACAGCTAGCACGTGCACCACATACTCTGTAATGCTGACAGATGCCAGTGGCTAGTATCTGCAGTGTGTGACATCAGACCCTCATGTGATTGTGGCCCTTTGGCTGTGTGCTGGGTGGGAGAGCCTTGGATGGCTCCTTGTCACAGTCACCCTCTTCCACACATCTATGTATGTCTACCTTTGGCTTATTATAGTTTGTTGTCCTTACATATATGCCTGTATTCCTATCCACTGTGTGTGCAAAGCATGTGTGGTGCATACTGAGGAGTGTCTGTACTAAAATCTGCTGCTGCCAGATATGTCTGGTCCACTGGTGTTTGCAGACATGGCCTTCATGTGTTTAAGTGTGTGAGCATGCCCAGTATGACCTTTCAGTATGTTGTTGACTGACATTGCCTTCATTACTCTAAGTGTGTGGGCATGCCCAGTATGGCCATCTGTATTGAATGTGCGGATCGAGTCCAGGAAGTTTGTACTGCAGTGCTGACCTTTGTGTTGTACACCTACAGGTAGCATGCTGTCTGTGCAGGGTATACGTCGATCATTTGGCATGGACTGTTACTACATTTCTGCATAGGATTGTGGGGGGGCACCTGACTGTTACTATATTTCAACTTGGGATGGGGGGGGCACCCCTGACTATTTCTACATTTCTACAGAGGATTGGCTGGGGGGGGGCACACCTGACTGTTACTATATTTCTATGTAGGCTGGGGAGAGGCACACCTGACTATTTCTACATCTCTACACAGGATTGGGAGGGCACACCTGACTGTATATTTCTACATAGGATGGGGGGGGGGCACACCTGACTATTTCTACATCTCTACACAGGATTGTGGGGGGGGGTACACCTGACTGCTACTATATTTCTATGTAGGATGGGGAGGCACACCTGACTATTTCTACATTTCTATACAGGATTGGGGGGGGCACACCTGACTGTGACTACATTTCTGCATCGGATTGGGGGGGCACACCTGACACTTGTACACATTTGCGAGGACTGTACTAGTATGTCGGGTACTCCATTTCAGTCTGTAGTCTTACCTATCATGCTGGCTAGACACATAACAGTGTACTACAGATCTTAGCTATTAATTACCTGCATATTAGTTTCTGACTTCCTAGCCTTCAGAACTGACATCTCACTGCCTGACCTGTTGTAGTCTGCCTGTGTAGGCCTGGGGGGGGGGGGGTTCCCATAGGCGTCATTCAGAGGCCATAGCACAGCCTTTGCTTTTGTTTGTCTACACCTGTCCTGCTGGCTGTGACTGTTGTCCCAGTACTGAGGGTGGTGCTGCAGGGCTGCCTATGTCAGATGCACATACTACATCCCTTCACATGGTTAGGCACAGGTAGTGTACTGTTTGGCATCCATTTTAGTGTATGTGAGAGTCGGAGAGAAGTGTTATTCCCTGGGTCTCTCCTGTGTCAGTGTATGTGCTATGCGGTGCCTCTTTGCCATGGAATGGGCATACTGGGCATGCCTCCTTCTGCCTACTGGGGCAGGCTCAGGTGTTCCTCCTCCGTGTCACTCTGTGCCTGTGCAGGCCTTGGCAATGGTGGGAGGCTGTGTGGCCCTGCCCCCTGCTGTTCCTGCTGCAGCTGTTTCCACAGGATCATATTGTGTAGCATGGCACATACAAGGACAATTTGGGTACATGTAGCTGGTGAGTACTGCAAGGCTCCACCAGATGTGTCCTAATCCAGGCACCGGAACTGTGACTTGAACATCCCAAACACACGCTCTACTATAATTCTGGTCTGTGCATGTGCCTCATTATGGAGTTCGTTTCGGGTGTTTGTGCATTTCTGATGGGTGTCATCAGCTACACCTCCAGTGCGTATCCAGCATCCCCCACTAGGTGACCGTGAGGGATGTCCCCATTGGCAAATCTCTGGTACAGCTGCATCAGATGCCAGATGTGGGAATAGTGATAGCTTCCAGGGCAGCCAGCGCGCACATTCATTATTATGCCCTGGGCATGTCACACGACCTGGCAGTTGATGGAGGGGAAGCCCTTGCGGTTGATGTAGACCCTACCTCGCTCACCGGGTGGTGCTTTGATGCATATGTGCATGTGGTCTATAGCACCCATTACCTCAGGGTATTCTGCTATTTGGTGGAACAGTTGCATATTGCTGGCCAACGCCTCACGGGTGTTGGGGAAATATATGTGCCCACTGACATGTGCTGACATGGAATCCAGGAACTGGTGGAGTACCCCCGATGCTGATGCCTGTGAAATCCCCATCATATCCCTAGTTGGCCTTTGGAAAGTACCTGTAGCTAGTATTCTTAGGCCTACACATACCTTGGTATCCACTGGGATGGGTTCCCCTCTATTAGTTCTGTATGTCAGGTATGGCTGGCACAGCTTAACAATTTGCTGTAGGAGGTCCCTGTCTACCCTATAGCGCTCCACTATCTCCAGCTCATGTAGCCCCTGGTAGGTTACCCTGGGTCTGTACACTCTTCTCTGTCTCCTCACTGTGGGTTGGTTGACAGCATTCACATCCTCACCACCCTCAGCCTCTTCTATAAGTTATATGATAGCTATTGCAGCCCCTATCATTTTGCTGTTGTGAGTGTTAAAAGTTCCCCGCTTGTTTACACAGGTGGTGTAGAGTGTGGGAAAAAACAGAGGAGAAGGTGTTTGCTTAGTTTATAGTAGTTTTCTGGGCTGGGCTGGTCTGTTGCCTGTGTAATTGGCTGATTCTGATACATTTCACCTGCCAGCTAAGCTAGTTCTCCTTGGTTACCTTCATACTGCTGTTTACCCTTCCAGTTGCCTTCCTGTTTAATCCCATGTGCGCGCCATGCAAACAGAGTGCTCAAATGTGCACACTGCTTCTATTTCCTGGTTTAACCTCTATTTTCTTCCTGTAAAACCTGGTGCATGGCATCCACACCCGCTTAGGCTTTGTAAAGAGTGCTAAGCAAGTTTAGACACCTCCCCCATCTTAGCTGTGCTTAGCTAGGAGCAAACCAAAGCCACAGGGCTCCAATCCGCTTACAGTATGCCTGACACACACCCCCATGATGTCACCTAACTCCTAGGCTTGCACCAAGCTATTCCTTCTCTTATACTGTTGGGACCTGACTCACATGTTGGGAAAAACTGGGATTCACTATCCTTCCCCTCATTTGCATAGGATTGCCTGCTAATGCATAGTTACATGTCTCACACTGAGCCTCCCCCCTTAGCAACCAATACTCAATGGCCAGGTTGTCTTCTGCCCGCCATTGACTTGCATGGCAGAATAGTGATTTTAGTTAGACTGCTTATTCTGGGTTTATTTTATTATTTTCCCCTGATCCCATTTGCATGCCGCTGCCCAACGCTTAAACAGCCGAGATTGGCTAAAAAAAAAAAAAACAAAGTTGATTTTTGTTATGTTTGCAATACCAATGGCCTTATACTTGGCCATTGCCATGCTTACTACATGATATGCAGACTTTATTTGGAGCTGTCATAGCTCCGTTTTGGATTTTGCAGAAATGTACTTGGTTACTAACCGAGTACATTTCTGCAGATAACGCTAGTTTTGCACAGACTGTTGCAAGCTTCCTGGATTGCAATATCACCTAATTTGCATGGATTTCACCTGCAAATGGGGTGATTTGCATACTAGGGCTTAGTCTGTGCAGGATTAGAGCAGGAGCACTCATGCACGCCCCTGCAGGCTGTTCCTGGATCGCACGGCAGACATATTGCCTGCTTGAGCTCCTGCACTCAGTGCAAGCTTTTTAGAATCTGGGGGATGATTTCTGCTTTTCCAGCAAATATGGATGTTTTAGAGGTTTTTGTTATTGATTAGGAGGCAGAGCTAAGAATAAAATATAAGGATAAATGTGGTGCCCAAGACCTCTTAGGATAGGGATTGTAAACCATTATTTATTTATTTATTAATGAGATTGACAGATTTCTGTGTCTGAGCTGTATGTTGAAACAGTGCAAAGAACAACTTCATTCACATCAGGATGGGTAGACATGCTCTGCTGCTGATAATAGTAAGACTGACCACATAAAAATTAAGTACTTGCAAACATTTGGAATCTTATCATCTGATTAACATGCAGAGATGCTAGAATGTATATTGATCAGGATTAATCCACAAGAACAAGATAAAAATGAGCGTCTTTCATCCCCAAACAGAAACAGTGGAAGCTAAAGGAACAACATTTAAGCTTTTATATCTAGCATCCATTCAAAATGTTTTTACAAGGGGGGGTTATAGGACCTTTTCAAATGCAGAGAAGATTGCAATAGCTAAACTATAAAAATCTACTGAATTACAGTCAGGTATTAAATAATGGTACATACGGAAGTTAGAGAACACAAATTTTAGTGGAAATGTTTGCTTATTTAAATGGCAGGTTTTCAGCAGAAGACCTGGCATTGTTAGGAAATAGTATTATGGATAGGTCTGTCTGGGAGGTAGGCAAGATTAAGGTAACTGATGGTGATATACAGAAAGTGGAGTGCAAGCTCAGAAAAAATTGTCTCTTCTCAACTTTGTAGATTGTGACCACTCCAATCGGCAGACTACAGAGCCAATAAAGTTTCTCCTAAAAAGGGCATAAGCCCACACCTTGGAAGATAGCGCTTACATATAATACTGTAGTGATAGACTTGACAAGCTTATGATGCATTCTGTTTTTTATGTTGGGGAAGGAGAGAGAAAAGAAGAGAATGTCAAATCTTACAACTGCTTAGATGGAAAGTTGTAGCAATATATTAAGCATCTGCATGTTTAAATACATCAGGGATAGCTTTTCAGAGGAGAGGCCATTGAGGGGCTACCACTAATAGTGACAGTACTATAGCTGGATAAGAGCAATAATGAGGGAAATCAAATAGATTTTTGGGGAGGGGGATTGTATTAATATTTTACACTCAGTTGTAGTTGCTATGGAATGCCAGATGCAATTTCTTGAATATAAATACTTATCTGATATTACTGAAGTCCAAGAAAGCAATGAGACTTGGATACAATTTGGTTTTGGAGAAAAACTCTATGCTGCATGGCTGTTAAGCCAAAAACAAATCATCTGGTGGAGGCAAGAAAGACATTTTGGAATATGCTCTGCTGAATAATTCCATAACATTACCTCACAAACTAATACAGGATGTACTGATGGATGTGAAGGTCAAGACAATGGGAGAAGATACCAAGGTAGAAGTCTCTGGTATCCACCAAGAAATGGGTAAGCAGCAGCAAAAACTGTCCAAGCAACATACAGTACTGAAAAAGTATGCACACCAAATATTTGACCTGATGGACTGGCACAGAAACTATGAACTGCAGCTAGATGATATGGATAAGAGATCCCACTGAAATAATTTTGGAATAGTAGGTTTGCCAGAGGATTGGAAGGAACTGACCCAGCAACTTTCATTCACAGAAGATGGCTGTATCACTCAGGAGACTGATACCCTCCCAGAGGTAGAAGGACAGTATAGGGTGAACACAAGGGATGTGACTAACTTTCCTAAATGCTTCATATTTCTTTATTTGAACTATATGGACAGGGAAATACACCATGCTCTGCTAGAGAGCTTAGACCCAATTATTCAATTAGAGGTGTGCCCATCTGAGTTGTACAAGATTACATTGCAGCTCTCTTCAACAAAAGGAAGATCTTTGATCCAGTAGTAAAGGGCTTCAGATAGAGTGGGTATCAAGTTTTGTTGTGAGTTCTTGACATGTTAAGTGTACAAGAAGGATCACTGAAACTCTCCTTTGACTTCCAAGAAGAGGGATCTATTTGTTGGGAAGTGATCCAAACAACCAGTATCTGCTATTGGTCCCTCAAGTAATGGTGACATTAAACAAAAGCTGCCACTATCACTAACCCCTTCAGAAAAAAAATCCATTGGGAAAAAAACTAAAGGAATTAATTGTCAAGTAGCAAATAGTCAAAATGCCAATCTATTCTTCCCAGTCGAGAGCAAGAGCAATTTGCAATAGTGCAGTGCATACATTTCTACCTCTTTGTAAGCTTATTGGATGAAGAATAGGATAGCAAAATGGACTTTTGCATCCTGTATCCCACTCTGAGAGACTTGGAGAGGTTAGAGAAAGAACTGAATAGAGCTACGTTGGTCTAGGTAGTGACAGAGACAATGGTGGAGATCACGCACACATGAAGAGACATGCAGCAGATCAGAGGGACTACTTTCTCCCAATTTATATTTATGTCCTATTGAGGTGGGTCTGCTGAACGTCTGCCAACTGTTCTGTTTCCTTCCCATGTAGAACAAAGATTTATTAACATATGTATATTGTGTAAGATAAGGCAAGGATGGGTAGATGATTTCAGGGCAGATTTACTGAATTGGCTAAAACTTATTTGTTATAGGATCTGATACACTTGTTGGTGCATCCAAGATGAATGGTAGCAGGTTAAAATTTTGATTACATTACAATGAGAGCATATTGTCCATAGACAGGATCGCTAGATACACAATTCCCTACTCCATTACATCTCCCCTGCATACTTTAAAAATGGTACAGTCTTAATGGGCCCTGAATATTGTTAAACTGGAAGGGAAAGGCATCAGATATCTGCATTCATTATAACATCTTCAAGCCAGCTGCAATGCAGAAGTATTCTTAAATGTATGGTTCTATGGCTTACTGGTGAAATTTAAACTGTTTTTAATAATTGATATGACTGGTGTGGGTTCTTTTAATTCCTGGAACATCAGTGGTGATCTGGTTTTGATTGTTGTGTTCATCATGCACCCTTTGTTTGTTGCTCAGACACCTTAAGATTCTGAATAATTATTTTGCTGTACATATTTTGATTACAGTTAATATTTGTGTGTGTGTGTGTGTGTGTGTGTGTGTGTGTGTGTGTGTGTGTGTGTGTGTGCGAGCACGTGCATGCGTGTGTGCGTGCGTGTGCGTGTGTATGTATTTCATCTAATCTCCATGGTTTCCACTGGTTTAGAATACTTACATGAATGTTAATAGCTTAGACATCAAGCTAGCCTGAATACTAAAAAGATAAACTCAAGGTCCTCATGACATTTATACAGTAAACATAGCTGCACTGATGTTAAACTCCAACATCAGAGGGGACAGTTTGTGGCTATAAGTAAGAGAAGATCTTTAAAAAGACCAGTAATTTTTTTAGGGACACTTTCTCCTTTCTCCCCTGTATCACAGAATGTTCTTCTTTCCATACGGTTGTTTGACCCCCTTTTTTGAGTTGTCTCTATTTTTTTTCTCTCAATCTTAAATTTTTCTTACCCTCAAATTATTTGCAAAAGAAGGTGGTCTTATAGATAGCAATGGCTGATGGGTGGCAGTTAAAGCTAATTCCTCTATAGGTCATTCGAAGATTGCCAGCTTCTACAGTCCCACAGAAGAGGACAAGAACTGCCTTCATAAGTTTTACAATGCTGTAATTAAGTTAAGAGCACATTCTATATCGGCTCTAATAGTGTGGACATTAACATAGTTCTTGACAGTGAATTGGACAAAATCCCTGTAGGTAGGCTGAGATTTAAAAAAAACATGAATATATTGCATGACTGGATGAGGGAATTTTGCTTAGTGTATAATATGGAGGGCCTAATCCCATACAGGAAGAGTTTACATTCTTTGCTTCTAAAACCAGGGAAGCAAGAAGATCTAATTTCTTCTTGCTCAGTCATCTCCTAGTACAGGGGATAAAAGGTGCAGAGTGATTCCTGTTGCTTTACCAAGTCCTAGTTCGTGATCATGCTAATGATTATTGGTCTTGCTCCCTGACCATTCGTAGACTGGATTCATTAATCTTCCAGAATCCGGGGGAGTTTAGAGATCTTCATCAGTAGATTGCAGTCTACTGTCAATAATTTTCTTAATTGCCTGACTCTAAATAGCAGTTCCGAGGAACTTTCGAAGAACATTTCTTAACTTTTTGAAGCAGTTGGGGGTAAGGGAAACTTTAGATTGATAGAGAAGACAGGGCTTGAAGAAAAAAGCCTGAAATGGGTATAACAACAGTGTGGAAAGATGAACTACACAAATTCTATGGTATAGGTGGAAATAGAGAAACTTAAAAGATAAATTAAGGTAAATAAATATACAGTTCAACATCTAAGTTGGGAAAGACTTATGTTACTATACTAGATGAGAGACGCTAACTCACCAAAACTCCTATAGTAGCACTTAACAGGAGTGAAGACAAATGCACTGTATTCTAGCTATGAATGATAAGGATGGCTCATAAAGGCTATTACTATATGAATGATTGCTTTTTATGCCCAGTTATGTCAGCTTCCACATACTCAACTTGAAGAAAGCTGACAAACATTCTATCACAAGATTACATGGCCATTCCTCTCTCCAGACTCTCAAAAGAAGTGATCTCTACCCCTTGCACTTAGGCAGATAAAACGAGTTACTTACTCACTGAAATCTGGCAAAGCTCTGGGTCCAGGTAGCTTACTGGTGGAACTGTATAAATTGATAGAGGAAGAACTCACTGAAACATTGCCTGCATTGTTTAATGTAAGTTCAATCAATGGGGAGTTGCCATGTCAGGCTAATATAGCTAATATTGCTACATTCTCATAGGACAGACACGTTATCCCCAAAATTACAGTCCATATGATGTCAGTAGAAATGAAGACATTAGCTAAGTGCTAGCTAATAGGCTGGAATACTGTATTCAAACCTGATTGATACAATGCAGTAAAGGTTTTTTATTAATAGAAAATGCATCCCAGGTATTCTACATCTATTTTAAAACATGTTGCATTATGGACAACAATGTGAAGTACCTGTAGCCACCCTGTCGATACATTTCAATAAGGCATTTGACACTTTGCGATGGGATGATTTGTGGGAAGTACTGGAGGCCTTTTGATTCCTGGAGGGGTATATTCAATGGTATAAACTCCTTTACAATGGATCTATAGCTCAATTGATTATGAGTAATATGTGTCCTGCTCCTTTTAAGCTGAACAAGGAAGCATACTAAGGATGTCCACTGACCCTTACATTCAGTAATCACAGTTGAAGCAATAAGCCTGGGTCTCAAACAAAACTGTGCTCATTAGGTATTACTATATTGAATAGTCTAACTCTCACTGATGCATGGTACATGAATGACTGTACCGTCTGGATCAAAGATCCTCAAATGTGAATCAAGGAGGTGCTACAGTTATTTATTTTTATTTATTTATTTATTTGCAATTTTAAATTCTATCTGGCCTGCAAGTAAATTGGAAGAAAATGGTTGCTCTCCCATTTAATGTGAGATGTCTCCACATCTGGTCCAAGACGAAAATCCCTTTGATGACAAAAATTACAATGGTATGTATGCTCCTACTACCAAATACATTTTCTTTGTCTGCTGCGTAACTGTCTTGATACACATCATATTGCTTACAATCATCAAGAAAATGAAACTGAGCTTCATTTGTGACAAAAAACACCACAGAATAACAAGAAAAACTGATGACAGCCATAAAAATAGCAGGGAATAGAATGATCTGAGTTGCACTGACATGCTCAGTCTGCACATCTGGTTCATCTTTTCAAATGCACCCGTCGACCCTTATGGGTGATGCCCTAACGCCACCTAACCCATCCATTTGTATGACTATAAACTCACTCTCAGTGAGCCAAGAAAAATATGGGACCTGAGCATATGGGAAGTGGTGATGATTATATCAGTCACCTTCAGCAACTTTGGGTGTGGTATTAAGTACATGTGGATTAGGATCTAGGTGAATGACAGCTACATTACTGAAGGCAAACCTATTTCTTGGTCTTCTTGACATTACTACCCAAGAACTGCTACCACTGGTGGAATTTAATAGAAGATGAAACATTGGCATACTTCCTTGTTAGTAATACTTACAAATGCAGTATTTAAGTAGGGATATTACCAGGAAGAGCATTCTACTACTAAAATACTAGGATGCTTTCTGGTTTCCTGTAGGATAAGTTCCCACCTTCGGTTGGTCTTGCACAATATGATGGAAAATGGGAACTCTGACATATCTGAAAATGACAGACAGAAATGGATTGTTATGTTAGAGACAGAAAGTGATAGGAATACATGGAGTAGCATACTGATGATGGACAATGGATGAAGAAATCCATACCCAATGTTCCTTACCCCACTTTAAAAAAAATTATCCTTTTGACATGTCACTCCTATCTTAAAGAAAAAGTTAGGTTAGGGAAACGATACCTGCTGGAGATATGAGAAGGTGGATGCAGACCCCTGTAATTTGTTATGGAAATGTCAGCAAAGTTAGACCTTTTGGTCAAGGACAAATGTAGCTGTGAAAATGTGTCCCCCGCTAACTAATCTAAGATATCTGATATTGAGAATACCACCACACATTTCAGTACTTTAATTTCTGGAAGAATGATGGCTATTGCAGGTACAGAAAACAACTATCTGCACTTATTTTCAAATACTGGAAAGGGCTAGATAAGGATATAAGCTCTGACTTACAATGTTTTTGTAATAGAATATGCTTGGCAATTCATGCTCACCAAGATTATATACAAACTAAATGAACTATTGAGTATTTTGTCTTTGCAAGGGATAAATTAACTAGTTGATAGATGGCTATATTACACTGTTTTGTGTCTTTCTGGACTGTGCAAGAATGCTGGTTCCTGAAATGATCAGCCTTTATACCTTTATGGTTACTTACTAATAGTCAAAGACACATTGATGTACAGCATAGACCGAGAGAGTATATTGTTATATATTGGTAAGAAATAAAGCTGGTTTGGAAAAAAAAAACAGTCATTTTTCAGGATGGAATAAATGTTACAGGTACAGTAGGGATCAACAGTTGTCTATGGCAAGGGGATGGAAGTATTGTCTTAGAATATAAGTAGGTGAAAATACAATGAAGAAGAAAAGGATTATTGACCTTCTTAAACATGAAAAGGTAGTTTTTTCATTATTTCAGGAGACACATCTGTGTAATGAGGAACATCTTAAGTTGGCTTGAAGCGACATGAGGTTTAAGTGCAAAGTAGTTACATTGGAGCAAGGAAAAGATGGGTGGTAACTTTGCAGATGGGTGTTTGCAGTTAGAAGAAGGGCCATTGCTAGGAGAGGGGGCATGCTTAACAGGAGGAAAAGGTGGATTAAAGGGACTTCTTTTGACATTAATTTCTATGTATGTACTTCATAAAACCAGGTATAGTCAGGCAAGAGATTATTATTATTACAAATAATGCAGTTTCAGGAAGGCATACATCTTATTGCTGGGGGTTGGAGTATGATTTTATTTTCAGGGAAGAAAGATGAGGTAAGAGGCAGGAGTATCAGGATGAAAATGGCAGAACAAAAACATTTTTTAGGCATGGAGGCTTTTGGACTGATGAATAATTGGTTGGAGATCACCATTGCAATGACGCCTTTACCTATTATAACCCTAAATGGATAATGTTGTCTAGGATAATCCAAGCTCCGATAGTGATGGAATTCAGTGGCTTAGGAAAATCTTTCGGGTTTCATCTAGTAACATCATCAGACCATGCAGATACATTTCAAATCTCAAGAGAAGAGACCTCAGTGTGCACATGGGAGATTCATAGTTAGGTCATCATCTCAAGGAGCATATTAAAATCTGTGAAGGAATGACACTGGAGATTTGGGATACCTTTAAGAGATCACTGAAAGAGATGATCATTTAAAATTTTAACTAACAGAGCTACAGATAGACAGAGTAGAAGGAAACAGTTGGATTCAATAAGAAGCTTACAAAGACAGAGTTCTAACTTATCAGGAGAGGATAAAGCTCATTTAAGTGACTTGAAGGGATGAATTCAGTTGGTAGAGGATAAGTGTATATTAGTACAGATAGTTGCCATAATGAAGTTAGACTATTCTACCACTCCAAAGGCTATAAGTGAATTAGCAAAATGGTTGAACCAACAAAAATTGGACACAGGTGTATTCTAGTTCAGGAAAGCAGGTGAGGAAGTAGAAGTTACTCACATGGAAAGAGTAGGAGATATTTTAGAAAATATTATGGAGAGTTATACACAAGGGATCTTATTGCAGAGACAAGGTAAAAAGAATAAGAGCTTATGTGCAAAGATCGCCCCTTTGAAGGATTACTAGGTAGGCATCAGTATTTGAAAATAAGTGCAGATAGTTGTTATCTGTACCTGCAATAGCCATCATTCTTCCTATAATGCATAACTTTGTAGAATGTTAAGGAGGCTGCAAGAAGATCTAAAACACAGAAGTTCCCATGGACTGATAGAATTCCTATTGAAGTATGGAAACTAGGGAGTATTAATTTGATACTGTCATGAGTCCAGGTATTTAATTAGGGTACCTATTAATTATTAAAAATTTTCAAAGTTCAAATGTCATATGGTTGACACCATATGATCGAAATTTGAAAAGTTTGAAGGTTAAAAGCAATGTCTCCATACGGAGAAGAATGGGAAAATTTCCCTTTTCTGCACTGAAGTGCGATCTTGAAGTTGGTATATTTAAGTAGGGGGGTGGTGGGTGGATGGGGGCTTGACCCCCCTCCCCCACTCAGAGCATTCAGGTAGGTTTTTTTTTTTAATTTTTTATTATATTTTTGAAGTTTCAAACTTTGCTCATATGTTGTCGAACATATGAGGTTCGAAGTTTTGAAACTTCAAATGTATAATATAGACCCTTTAATTATATAATGAGCAGAGGCAGTTCTCCAGATATTTGGAGAGATGAGATAATAGTGGTATTGCAAAGGAGAGCGGGGATTTAACTTTCCTAGATTGTATCAAAAAAGTTCAATTCCAAATCAGAATTATAAGATATCTGCATCTATCATAGCACTAAGTCAACAAACATTGTAAAACAGGTCATGGACACCTAACTAGAATGGCTTTATAGAAGGAAGATGTACATTTGGCTGTATTATTCACACACTTTTGATAATGAAAGATGCCACTAAAGATAAACAATTTGCAGTAATTTCAATGACTGCCAGAAAGAATTTTGACAGGGTTGACTGTGAATTTTTAATTATGTTTCTAGAAGAGATTATATTCTCTGTGGATTGTATGCATATCATACGTCCCTGTTCCAAACATCTGACACACACACACACACACACACACACACACACACACACGCGCACACGCGCACACGCGCACACGCGCACACACACACACACACACACACACACACACACATCAGCCAAGATAAAAGTTCAAGGATTTTTAACTGATTCAATATTTCTGTCAAGAGGTACTAGGCAGGGCTGACCACTATCCCAATTGTTATTTTCAACCAAACTTGCAACCATTACCTATTGTTCTAAGACAATTAATGGTTATAGGTGAGAAAACATGGTGCATAAGTGACATTATATGTAGATGATATAATCCTAATACTTTTAAATCAGAGAGGACATTGATATATTACTTAAAATATTACAAAAATTTGGAGAAGCCATAGATTACAAAATAAATGAAGAGAAAATTACAGTGTTAGGGATAAGCATGTTAGAGTATAGCCAGTTACATCTGAACAATTATAATTGGTGAAGCGATGGTGAGCTGAAGTTTCTATGGCTATAGCTTAGATGGACTCATGAAAACATAATGCAATATTCTATGACAAGGTGTTAGGCAAATCCAGACAAATGCAATAAGAAAATGGAAGCATTAAAACTTAGAGTTAGATCAAAGAGTCAATGTTCTCTATTGTTATGTGCTCTCTCATATTCTAGATCAATCCTTCTGGACACCACCAGACTAAGCATTAGTTTCCAAAAGTTGAGATTAGATGAGGGATTTTATATAGACAAGTGATTAACCAAGAATACATTGGGAGATAGTTGTGCTGGATAAAGGTAAGGAAGGACTGGGGTAACCAAATATCAATAGGTACTTGAAGGATATTCAGTTATTTTTGATTAAATTCTGTCAGACTAGAGAATAAATGAAACTGCGACAGATGTTAAGAATGAATAATTTATGGTTGGGTCAAGTAGATCTGATAGAAGTGATCTGGGGATCAGGAACACAACCATTAATGGCACTTTTGTTACACTCTTTATGTAAAGAAATAAATGAGATGTTCCAAAGTAAAGGGTTGAATGGCTGGACACAAAATGTCCTGCCCATAGCCGTAGCCTTGAAGGACAAGACAGTGCACTCGAAGGCAAGTAGATAGAAAAGATTTAATATTGAAGTAAGATTCTGAGTTCAGATAAAAATAGCAAAGTGGTGAGTAGGAGAGAGAAGGCATGACAAAGATTTAATCTTCCACAGGATGCAGGCCTTATAAATGATACATTCATGCTTGAAGTTAAAAAGGTCATTTGTGGATTAATTTCCTTAGCTACCATTATTAAATGGGTGACAAAATGAGATCAGGACATCTGAAAGAAAGGGGGATAATTACAAAGTTATATAAAACATTAGTGGAACTACAGTTGCTTGAGTCACACAAACTCAAGCATGAATTGGAGCACCTGACTAGCAGAGAATTGGACAGTGTTCAATGTACTAAAATAGCCTTCTAAGCAAAGGACAACTAACACTCGACAATGTGCTGAGTTGGCTGTAGATGGCACTACTTATACTCAGTCAATGCCAGGTAAGGCTTTTTGTTCAACCAACATTAGAATCTTGGAAGTGGCTGGACATCTATTTTATATCCCATCTAAGCTTCAGAAAATGTACCCAATGTACAATAGCTTCTGCAGAGATGTGATAAACATGAAGGGGGAATAGAAAGACATGTTTTGTACCTGTATGGAGGTCCACAACTTTATTAGACTGAAACCATATCTTCCACAATTTCCACTTCTCCTCTATCTCTTCCTCTCCTTTTACCTTCTATTTACTTCTAAGTTATATTTCTCCACTATATAAGAGTTACCACTCTACTATCCTTTTCCTCCAAATTGCAATATTTCTGACTGCTGGGAGTTTATATAAGTAACTAATCTACTTATTCCATGTCTATTAATGTCTTTTCTTTTCTTTCTTTTACTTTCTTTAAATGTTAAATAAAGCTAAATAAGTTGTGCATTTTTATTTCAAGAATGTTGTGTGCATTTTATGTGCAGGTGTGCATTTTGTGTGCAATTTTTAATCCTATAATATAATTCCATATACTGTTTATTCCCTCCTTATTTTTTATGCTGCTCTTTTTGCATCCTATGTAATTGTTTTACGTCTATGTGGAGCTTTTCTCCCCGGGCCTCTGCTGAAAATGGAAATATATCCAGTTAGACTAGCCTGGTTAACAAATGTAAAATAAATAAAATAAATAAATAAATTAGGGACTCAGAGAAACTAATAGCCAGTATAAATGGGAAAGAGTTTTCTTTAGCAGAGGGCTGACATTTCCTAAGGGTTGGATCTGGAGAAGGGGAACCTGACGTATACAGGAATTGGTTTGGACAACCTTCTTATTAAATAAGAAGTCACTGAATCTGGAGAAAGAGGGACCTGAAGTATATAAGAATTGGTTTGAATAACTGTTTTATTAACTGAGAAGGCAATGACTAAAAAGCAGTACACCACAAATGTCCCCACCATCACTCATGTGATAATTTTTATTTGAAGATTTGAAAAAGTGGGAGAAAAGTACTACGTAAACTTACATTCATAAGCTTAACAAAAGGTTATGCCACCGGTGGAGATATAAGGTGAAATTAAAGGCAACACATGTTTACTAATGGAGGAGTGCATCCAGCAGTTGCTGATTGTTAAAATTAAGTAATTTTACAGATGTTTTAGAAAATAGTTTTCACCTGTTATAAAATCTTGTTATGCTTTTCTTTCTTAATTGATATAAAATTATTATTTAAATAGGAAAGGGAAGAGTAGGGGAAGAGAACCAGGATATGATAAAAACAACTACAGCTTTACATTTTATTTTTAGTCACACTTTTTATGTCAGAAACCTAATGTGCTAAGCCAGTCCATTTTAATATGCATTTTGAATGACTAACCTGGGTCTAGCCAGAAAAACAGGTCACCCTGGTGAATCACTAGTATAAATAGATTATACAACAGAAGGAAACAATTCTTGCCTAGAAGCAGGTGGGAGGGTGTACAACAGAGAAAAAAAAACCCTCATTAGTCTCAAAAGGCAAATCAGGGAACTAGTCAAGTACTCAAAAACTAAACATGAGACTAAAATAGCCTCCCAAGCACAGGACAATCACAACGCATTTTTCAGTTATTTCTGAAATCTTAAGGAAAATACTCAACAATGTGCTGAGTTGGCTGTTGATGGCACTACCTATATTCAGCCAGAATAAATAATAAACCTGTTGGCCAATAAATTCAGCTCACATTTTACCCCCATCACCTTCAGTAACTCCGCATGAAATACCCCCTACCATTCCTTTGCCTGTTATCACATAAGAACAAGTTATCACTGCTATCTCTAAAGCTAGAAACACAGTATCAATGGGAATGGAATCTCAGGTTGCCTATTATATAGCTTGAAACATGACTTAGCGGACCCACTCAGATCTCTGATTAACCACAGTCTCCAAACAGGTTTTGTTCCAGTAGAGTGGAAGACAGCAACAGTCATCCCTCTGCACAAGGGGGGGGGGACCAACAACAGACCCAGGAAACTACCGACTCATAAGTCTGACTAGCTTCATATGCAAGGCTATGAAAAATATAATCATGGACCTAATTAACAGCAACATAGGAAATATCTACACTCTAGACCCGACCCAGTTTGGCTTCATCAAGGGCAAGTCCTGTCTGCTCAGTCTGGTGGTCTTCTTTGAGAAGGTCATCTAGGTAATGAATGAGTGTAAGACAGTGCATATCATCTACCTTGACCTGGCTAAGGCATTTAATGTGATACCCCACTTGGGTATTATAGATAAACTCACAAAATTGGGCATAAACCTCTATGTCACCAGATGGATAGCTAAATGAGAGTGGAGGAATCCACATCAAGTAAAGATGCCAGTCTTCATTGGAGCACCACAGGGCTCAGTGCATGGTCTCCTCCTGTTTGGGATATAGTTTTCAGATGTCAAGGCTAATGTAGATGGCCTTTGGCTGGCCAGGTTTGCTTATGACTTCAAGTTGGGGGCAGCTATTGACTCTCCAAATGATGTTGATATCCTACAGAAAGAACTGATGCAGACAAATGATTGGTGTCAGACCCATGGCCTCAAACTAACTCATACGAAATGCTTAATAATACAATTTTTGAAATCAAATACTCCTGCAAATTATAGTATTGATAGCACACCCCTAAAAGTGGACCCAGTGGTAAGAGATCTGGGTACTCAGAAGGATAGCAGTCTGAACTTTAACCACTGTGTGTTCATAGTAATGAGAAAACCTTCTATGTGGCTCAGCTTATAAATAAGGACATGTCATCCAGATCTCATGATTTCATAATACCACCTTGCTCAACATTTATTAGACCAATAATCGAGTACAATGCCCCCTATGGCATGTTACTCACCAGGCATCTGCACAAATGGAGCATCCTCAGAGTTTTCTAACTGAAACATACAGGCTATTGTGGAATCCCCACTCTGGGCCAGTAATTAAGGATCCTGAATCCTCACCACTGACACTCAAGAGGGACATTCACTTGGAACAAAAATGCATACATCCAATATTTCCAATGCAGACCTCTGCATCAAGCACAATTTTGCTTAAGGGCCCAAAGGGAACATGCTCAGTCCTAGTTCTGGATTTCTCTGTCTCCCTCCAGGTCCCCATAATACTCCCCACTGGCACAGCTATATAATTGAGACCTCAGCTGAGTGTCCAAGCCAAGTTCTCCAGCACCCTCTCTGTGAAAGCAGTGCTTTGTGTCCCTGTTCCAAACATTTGACACACACACACACACACACACACACACACACACACACACACACACACACACACACACACACACACACACACCCACTCTTCGAGATTTGATTCTCACACACACACATGCACACACACACACACACACACACACACACACACACACACACACACACACACACACACACACACACACTCCTGGGAAAGGCTGGCACAGACTTACTAGCTTTGCCCCCCTCTGCCCAGACTATAAGGTAGTTTCACCACCACCAGACACTCCAAAGATAGCTAAAATAAGGCTATTGCAAGGGTACTCAATTATACTGAGTGAAATTAATGTTAATACAGATGGTAGTGTGACCAACAGCAAGGCTTTCAGGCGCGGCCAGAACTGTCATCAAATATATATAAGTACTCTCAGAGATTAAAATATTCTCTAAATGACCATCCCCAATGAAAATGTTAAATATATTTAACAATAAATAATAACAGAATGCAAACATACTAAATACTGATTTACAATAAACACCAGAGTTTTAAACACAGGAAATATTAAAATAACACAGATGAATAAATACACATAGATACAGAAAAAACAGTACTTAACTAATGTCACTATATTTTCCTGACTGATCTAAAAAAATACTATTCCCTGGTCATTTACTAGAGCAAGGCAAGATAAAGTAGGAGGGGGTCCTTCTCTGTCAGGTTCCAAAAAGAGGCTGCAATGAGACTTCAGTCTCACCTTGTATTAAAATATAATTTTTAGTGATGGATTACAGAATGACATCACATATATCTGGTCATCTGACTTCTGGTTCCCATGCTACCCCCCTTGGCTAAAAGCTGTCAGGATTTAGCACAAATGTGCCAATAATACACACACACAGTCTTGTTAAGATCTGCTACAGCTCCTAGAAGTCATAAAACAATTTCAAACCTCCATCCTTCCAGAGTAGCAATTAGTTGACCCCAAAGACAATGCAAAAAGCTTCTCAGTACAGACTTCTTGTCTTTGTCAGAACTGATAACTGTAAGATACAATATTTATGGCCTAAACCAGGTAATTTAATTTAAAACTATTTTCAAAGTTAGGTGGATTGAGATTAACCTCTTCTTTTCCAATATCCTCTGTTAAACCATATACATTTAAACAGCTACAATAATACATGTATATTTCTTTTTCTCTCCAGCAGACCACACTGTTGGTACATTTTTAACACAATCAGCTTTACAAATACATTTTTCAACACAATCATCTGCACAGATCAGTTTGATATACAAATGACATATAATTCTTTGCAAAATATCAGCTAGCTGAACTGACATATGTTACACATCCACTGCCCTACTTCTTCTGGCATAGCTGGTAATACCTTGCATCGTCACAGGTATAACCAACATGCCATATGAGAGCCAATTAAAAGCCATTTCACTGTATTCAGTTTCCTACAATTACTGAGGGGTGACCTATGCCTGATCTTGAGGGCAGTTTCAGAATCAGCCCTGATGGAAATGTTGCATATTCACAAAAATAACTGGATGATGGTTACCTGCTCCAAGGATCTAAATCTGATCTCTGGTATGAATAGATCATGATGGAGACAGATATGTGTCCTAGAGATTTCTCCTACTCTGGAATAGGCTTACTGCTTATGTGAAGCAGAGCCATTCCCTGATCATCTTCACATGCAATCTGGACCCATGGATGGTAGATCACAAATTCACTCCTGGGGCCATGCCCATGTTCCTTATGGATAGAGGCAGTCTGTAAAAATTGACAAAACCCTGCTTGATGACCCTTGTTATCTTTCCCCTGGGGATAGAAAATTGGCGTGGCTTGTAAGGGTTCTTAAGCCGTTAGCCTAGTAATCTCCTATGAACCTATAGATGATTATGCGGACATTGTTACTTTGTAATTAGGTGATTTCAATTTTTTTTTTACGATCTTTGAAATTTGAAATTAGCAAGCTTTAATATGGGGAGGTTTTGTAGGAGTTGTGAATAGCATACTGAACAAGTGATTTGTTTTAAAGATTTTTATGTATATAGATTGCATTTACTGCATTTTAAGATAGAAATGTATGATTTTAAATAAAGGTTATGACTTTGTAAAAAAAAAAAATGTGTTTCTTCCTTGCAAAAACATGCATGTGTAACTTCTGGCTTTTACTATGCAAAACTATATATATAAATATATATATATATATATATATAATATATATATATATATATATATATATATATATATATATATATATATATATATATATACATATATATATATACATATATATATATATATATATATATATATATATATATATATGTATACATATACTAATCTATCTTTGATATATTACTACAACCAACTTCATAAGTTCACATTCTCTCTATATTTCATCCTATAGTTAACGGATTTTTTTGAACTAACTAAATCTTTGATGTGATAAATCACGGTACCATTTCCTGCCTGGTCCACTTTTAAGAATACAAAACTCTTTATGGTCATTAATGTGGCAGAATACAGCAGTTCACATGTCTCAATTATCCCCCTCTGTGAAGTGACAAAGGACTTTGCCCTAAACCTTTTCTAATTTAGTATTATTTTTAACATATCTCCACTAGGACAGGTTGCACAGGTGTGGCTATCCTGCAGAGATGAAGTGCTGTTAAATGCACATTCTTCTTTCAATGATACTTGATTCATTTAAAAAATCCTTTTTATAGTCAAGGGTCTGAGTATTGCAAAACAGATTAAATAACCAACTACTCAATCACAATGTAATTCTTTTTCGACCTCCAATGTAAAGAATTAACTTTCTACTCTATATATTTGATTTACTCAGTAGCCTATATAAGCATTTCAACTGGTTGCAGCGTTTTAAAAATTGTGTTATGCCTCTTGAAATTGCATAAAAAAACTGTGAGATGCTATAGAAGAGGACCTACAATTTCTCCAGAGCATGACACACTGACTCACTACTGTTGATGTATGATTATTTACTGCTCTCTTACAATATGCATTTGCTGATATATTTGACTGCACAGTGATGCACTGAGGATACACCTTCAGAAAGGCATATTCATTACATAATTGTTACCTCTTTCATAGATGTAGGTAGTATACTTGTGAATACATTTTATGAGTAAGGGTCAAATAACACTGTAATGCATAATATCATGTTATTTATGTTATGCATTATTTCCACTTCTGCAAAATTATGTGTAAAATTCAAATTGTGTTATCCAGTTCTTGTAAAGCTATCCAGTAGTACAGCCAGTCCCAAGAAATACTACACAGATAAATGTTATATTGCATGCTGTCGATTAGAGCTGGTTTGGTTTTGTTAAAGAAAGGCCATGCCTACTTAACCAGGTAGAGAGAAAGCAAGCAAGGCAATGGATGAAGGGAAAATGGTCCATACTGCCTACCTAGACTTAAGACTTTCGACACAATACCCCTCTCAGGTATTTTGAGCAAACTCACTAAACTAGACACAAATCCCTACACAGCTCACTGGATTGCCAGCTGGCTGACACATAGGACTCAAGAAACAGGATTTGTGAGAAATAAGGGTTGATATAATGGTTAAGGTAATTACCTCACAGACACAAAGTACAGGTTTTGATTCTCGTGTCTGGAATGGAAATTGGCTAGGGTAAAAAAAAAAATAGTCAGCAAGAGCTGCTTGCCTAATACTGTACTATGAAATATAGTCTTTATAGGATCCAGTGGTCTTATCAATAAGCTATTGGTATTCTAAACAAGGAGGGGGTCCAAGTCCAACATAGGGTAATATAATCTTGATATAAGTAAAGCGCTTGCCCTATTGGGAGTGGGTTTGGCATGATTGTTAAGATCTTCACCTCAGAGATACAAGGTACAAAGTTTGATTCTGTCCTTGGGTTGCTAGCTAGGTTTTTAAATGCCTCGTCTGGACAGTAAATCTAGTATTCATCTATGAACTTCTGAACCTATGACCACCTCCACCAAGAGGCAGGTCATCATTAGAGTACCACAAGGCTCTATGCTGAGCCCGCTCTTGTTTGGCATCTACTTCTCAGATGTCAAGGCTAATATCAAGTGCCTCTGGCTCACCATGTTCACAGATAGCTACAAACGTGGGAGCTATCATAATCTCCCCCCTTGACACTAACATACTGCAGGAGGGTCTAACAAAAGCAAAAGACTAGTGCCAAAGCCACAGATTAAAACTCAATACAAAGAAGTGAATTGTAATGCCATTTGGGAAAATGTCCTCCCAGGCAAATTATTCCATTGATATGACATCCCTAAAAGTTGACTTTGTTGTTATACATCTGGGATACTGTAGAGAGTAATCTGGCCTTTGACCAACATGTAGCCAAGCTAGTGAGAAAATCATTCTATGTCAACCAACTTAAAAGTAAGGGCATGGCATCCATGTGGAAGGAAGTTGTAGTACCACTTTACTAAGATCTTAACAGATCCACCATTGAATACAATGCCCTTTTCGACATGCACCTGACTAGGCATATTTAGCAGTTGGAACACCCACAGAGGTTCTTCTCCAAGAGAATCCAGGGTACTAATACACTGTCCTATACAGATTGCCTTGGAGCCCTGTCTCTATGCTTGATCTCATACAAGTTGTTGAGAGGCAATCTGCACTTGGCATATAAAGCACCCTTAGTTACAGCCTTGATGGAGCTTTTTTAACATCCACAAAACAAGCAGCACCATAAACTCCAGATCCAGGGGTTTGAACGTTGCCTGAGACATACATAGAACATACTAATAAGACAGATATGTGACTCAAAGGTTCCCTATGCTCTGGAACAGGCTCCCCATCCATGTGAAGCAGAGTCCATCTGTATTCCTATTCAAATGTAACTGACCATTGGATGGGAAATCACAAATTCTTCCCAGGCTAACCATCATGTCTCTTACAGACAAAGGGCAACAGTAAAAATCCCCTAACTAGCATAGCCCTCCACACATATTTTTTTAGCAACCTCCTAACATATTCTTCCTAAGAAACATAACCCCCCCCCCCCAAATAAGATGCACATGTTACAAGGGGACGCAATTCGTTCGGGTTATGTGGCTAGGCTTATAAAGGCCATGGCTGCTATTAGCCTACTATTTACCTATGAACATATGAACCTATGAACCCACTTCACCTTGCGTCTTAATTATGTTTCATAACTCATTATATTTTGTCTTGCTACTGTCTGCATTTCTGTCTGCTTCTTGGTATGCATTTTTTAAAAATAGATTTTATTTTTTGTTTAGTTTTTTGCAACTATCAAATGTTAAATTCATAAATTAATAAATGTAGAAGAAATATTCAACTTTAGTCACAACAATGGATTCAGGAAAAGAAGTCAAACAGCTTAACTGCTAAAAAGAAAGCTCTACATTGCCCATCCCTATTGGAAAACAGAACTTTAAAAAATATTCTTTATCACCATGGAAATGCATTTTTAGAACAATTCATTGACTGTCAGCGTAATATGTAAAACAGAACAAAAATGTCATCACCTTATATCCCTGCTGAGATTTACTGTGGATCCACTGTTGAAAAGTGTGCAAACCAGTTGTGTGCTGTACAATAAACATTTATGAATGAATCTTTTCAAAAATGTTTTTTTTTTCCACATTGTTGGTAAAGCTCTTCTTGATCCATACTTCAGCTACTGAGTTTCATCCATTGTTTTCCTTTGCTTGAAGGCATAAACCAGAAGAGGGGAAGAAAGATAGCACTGGAAATAAAAATGAAAGAAAAAGAAAAAATAATATTTTATTGTGATTAAAAGAATTAATGTATAAAATGAACAATGCACAAATGTAATACAATTAATTTTATAAATTGTTTGGATATAGTTAATTTTATATTTATTATAGATAGACAGACAGACAGATAAATATGATCAATCTGAATGATGCAATGAAAATATGTGCTGTTACAAATCTTATTTTTTTAATGAAGAGAACACAGCTTTGCTATATAAAACAAAAAAGGCTTTTGTATATTGCACACCAGTGATGAAGACCACAAGCTTTGGGTCAGTATTCCCTATGCTTGGCTCCATGAAGCAGGATTAAGACACTGATGAAAGAAGGAGCACTAGTAAACACTAATGAAACATCTGAAAATGCAAGCATGTTTTGCAAAAATCTCTCGTTGGGAGTCTGGCACAATAGCTCTACAATACAAAGGATGGTTAGAAAGTACTGGAGTCAGTGACAGAAGGTCAGGAATATAAATATCCACATGCATGGTGGCATTGTATAGATTTACTGCCACATTTAGAATTTTGCATACTGTACTACAACCCTCCTCAGATAGATCACCATTTAGTGATGGTCCTTGTCAAAACATAGATGCATACTAGACAATATGGAGGAATTGGGTCAGTAGTATGATTATATATGTGCCATTATGTGTTTTGTAAACAAGCTGTGTGGTGAGTGGCTTAGGCATAACCTATAACTGAATTTCCATGCCATTTAGTTCAGATTGCCCTAAAAAGATTTAATTTTCTTTGTTTACAGTTCTGTTTTCATTTCATTTGTTTCAGTAAATGTAATGTTGAACTTTTAGTGTAGATATCTAATTTAGGAAGGGGGTGTAGTGATATGAGGCTAGCATAAGTCAAATACCTTTTTTAGATTATCTATTTATTTCTTATGTATTATCTTAAACCAGTCTTTGTCAGCTGCAGTGGTGCAGTGTATAGAGGTGTCATCTCACAGCAAGAGGTTCTCTGTTTCGATTCTCGACTGGAGTGCCTTCTGTCTGAAGTCTGTATGTCCTAATCATGTACCAACTCCTTCACACAACGCTTTCTAAAATTCATAAACTCCATTGCCCTGGATCAACTTATCCAAACCCCCACCAGGGGCAATAATATCCTAGACCTAGTCATTACCAACAAAAGTGACCTGTGTTCCACACCTTAAGTCATTTCCTCGTTGGTCATATCTGACCATAAGCTAATCACCATAGATATCCACATCCTGCCCCACCCCCCATAAAGGAAACCACTGTAAAAAATATTTCCAAAGCCAACTTCATGACATCCATGCAGACAGACAATACAGTTACGACTGCCGAATCTTATACAAATGCACTCTATAAGCACTTACATGACTGCATGGATCATGCTATCCCTAACAGAACCATGATGCTATCCTCCAAAAAAAGGAAGCCAATCTGGTGGTCCCTGCTATAAACAAACTCTACAACAGAAGGAAGAAACTGTTGCAAAAGAAAGTAAAATACCATGAGTGGAGGAGCTCCTGGTCAGCCTCAGTAAGAAGCTGAGATCTCTCATAAAATCCTCCAAAGCCAGCTATGAAAACAAGATTGCCACTGACTGTAAGGACAACTACAAAGCATTCTATAGCTATGTCAAGAATATCAATGGCAACACCCAGATCTGCTCTGAGTTACAGCACAATGTCACAAAAATTATGGAACCAACTGACATCACCAACATCCTGGCTGATAGGTTCAGTGCTAACTTTACCCACCCTCACCCCCTAAAGGGCCCATATCCATACCGAAAGAATGCAGTGCCCCTGCAATCCCACCTGAACAGGTAAAAACTGCACTCTCCAAAGCCAAGAAAACAATGTCCATGGGACTGGACAACATCCCAAGCTGCATTCTATATGAATGTCGGAATGAACTGGCCCCCCACCTAAGCACCATGTTCAATCATAGCCTCACAACAGGCTTTGTACCCACTGAATGGCGCATGGCAACAGTTATACCACTTGACAAAAAGGGAACCACCACAGACACCGGGAACTACCACTCGACAAAGGGGGAGCCACCACAGACCCTGGGAACTATCGCCCTATTAGCCTGACAAGCCTGGTCTGGAAGGCCTTAGAATGTATCATCATGGAACTCATAAATAAAGACATTGGTAACCTCCAAACCCTGGACCCCACCCAGGTCGGGTTTGTGAAGGGCAGATCATGCCTTCTGAACCTGATCGACTTCTTTTAACCAGTCACCAAAGCCATAGACGAGGGTAAGGCAGTTCACACAGCCTATCTTGACCTCAGCAAAGCTTTCGACCCTATACCCCATTCTTGAATCATTGATAAACTCGCTAATCTGGGTAATAATCCATACGTCACAAGATGGGTTGCCAACTGGCTTACTGACAGAACCCACACTGTAAAACTTGCAGACTTCAAATCTGACTTCAAATCTGTGACAAGTGGAGTACCACAGGGTTCAGTCTTGGGTCCTCTCCTGTTTGGGATCTACTTCTTGGAAGTATGGGCTAGTACAGAGGGCTTTTAGCTGACAAAGTTCACAGGTGACTGCAAATTAGGTGCCACAGTTGAGTCCCCAAATGACGTGGACATCCTACAGAAGGGCCTTGCTGAGACTGATGCCTGGTGTCAGAGCCATGGCCCTAAGCTCAATGCTAAAAAGTGCATTGTCATCCCCTTTGGAAAAAATTTCTGTACCCATGAACTGACACATAGGTGGCAGTCCACTTAATGTCAAAGGTGTGATAAGAGACCTTGGGACTCAAGTGGACAGTAGTCTCTCCTTTGATAATCACATCGCTACAGTAGTAAGGAAATCCTTCTATGTGACACACCTCATCATGAAAGGGTTCTCATCCTGGAAAAAAGAGGTCATTGTTCCCCTCTACTCGGATATCATTACACCCATTATTGAGTACAAAGCCCCTTTTGGAATGTACCTCACAAGACATCTGCAACAGCTGGAAAGGCCACAAAAATACCTCACAAAGAGGATTACGGGACTCAAACATATGCCCTATGCTGACCGTCTCAAAAAACTCCAGCTTTACTCCATAGCATATTGCCTACTCTGAGGTGATCTCTGCCTAACATACAAAGTTATGTCAAACCCAGAGCTGTTGGACATGCTACACCTAAAGAAATCCCAGTCCCTCTGAGCTACATGCTCTAGAGACCTAAACCTTGTCACAACAATAAACAGAACATGCTGGAGGGATAGATTCTTGTCCCAGAGACTTCCCATACTCTGGAACAAGCTACCTATCTATGTCAAGCAGAGTTCCTCACTAGCACTCTTCAAGAAAAATCTTGATGAGTGGATGGGAAATACAAAATTCATCCCTAGGGTCACTTCTGTGGCCATGCTAGACAGATGCACTGGAAAATAACCTTCTTGGGTAGCGAAAGCCAGGGAACCTTGTTGGCTAGGCTTATATAGGCCCTTGGGCCAATAGCCTAGTACCTACCTATGAACCTATGAACTTAAGTATAAATGCTGCTGAGTACCTAACCTTTAACCAGGGTCACCCTGTGAAGCATTTTGTTGCACCATTTTCCTGAGATTTGATACTATCTCATGGTCCCCCATTTAGCTATCAGCTTCTGGAGCATTATAGAGGAATCTGTTCTTACTTCTTATATAAGGCAGACAGGTTAAGATCCTGTAATTTATTTAAAAGATGGAAAATCTTAAAGCTGTCTCCTTTATCTAAAGCAGCAATTATTAAAATGAATATTCTCCCAAGAATCCTATATCACTTCAACTCTATTAGCACTACCATACCAAAAAACTTCTTTGTTAAAATGAAAACGCTTCTAGCAAAATTCATTTGGCACCCTAAAATTACTAGAATAAGTTATTGTATATTAATTTTACATAAAGAGAAAGGGGGGCTTGGATTACCAGATTTCCAATTATATTATGACATAAATGCTAGTCGCATCATTTAAATAGCAAACTATGACCCGGCTAACAAATAATGGTATCCACTTTTAATAAAATTATACCATCAACATTTAACCTCAACAAATATAAACCCTAAAGCTATACCTTTTATGAACCACAAGATCCTTAGGGCATTTAAAATTCACTCAATAATTCTAAATAAAAGTCAAATATTTCAGAAACTAGTAACATCCCTACAACTCAAAGACACACTTACCCTCCTACAACAAATCCACCTTAATCCAAATATCAGATTAAATAACAATATGCTCAATCTAGATCAACACCCTATAATCAAAAAATGTACAGTTTGGGACTTTTATCAATTTAAAAACCTTTTGATGGATAACATTAGGAATAGCCTAGGAGTAAGTAAAAGTTATAATAATTAGACAAATAATGTTCTTAGTTAACTTACTAACCTCTAATATTGCAATCAATGAACAGGATATCTCCCTGCACCAACTGTTTCAGAAATTGTTACTTCTCAGGTCAAAAATGCTATTAAATTCCTAGAGATTAATAATAAAAATTAAGTATCAGGACTCAATCCTATACCCCAAATACTGAAATGAAAAGAATAACGTGATTACCACAAAAGAAAAAATATCCGTGATAGAACTCATCATGAAATTAACCCCATTCAAAAAGTTAATATATACTCAAATTATGATAAATAATAATAATTACTTTACTCCTGTCTTTCTAAATAAATTTGACCCTACTTATTCCCCTCTTTGCCTCTTTTGTCCAAATAGTGTCGTCGACATCCCATGTCTTTTGGAGCTGCAAAATTGGATATAAGTTGTGGTGTTTGCTAAGAACTAAATTGGAGAAAAAAGTTTACATGAAGACCACCTTGTCATGGGAGACTGCAATACAGCATATAATTCTGGAAAATCTCGCTTATATAAACAAGCTAAAATCTCATGGGAAAACTACAAGTGCATGGCTATGAAATACATACTGGCATAAACTTATTACAAAAAGTCAAAAGAAACTCTCTTACTATCAGAATTATTGGAAAACACTACTGGATATTTTATCATAAAAGTAAACACACTCAATACATCAAGAATGCCTAAGCTATAAACACCATGGATTGCCTACATCTCTACATATCATACCCACAATCATTGTCTTACCCAGGAAGGTTTCTTGAATGGAGTTAAATTGTAAACTAAGGTAACACCAGTGTGTAAATAGTGTATATAGTTAGGTTGTGCAATCTGTAGTTATAAACTGTGTAATAGCTATTGATAGTCCAATAGGGTTTATGGTAATGTCTGCTTTGTATAAGAAACAATTATTAGTCAATTAGCACAGTTAAGAATTGCATATAGGAATCAAAGTACTCACTTGGGCATCACAATGTTACTTTGTCAATTCTTTGTGTTTGGCCAATGGATATCCAATGTTGCTCCATGGCTAGATGACCTATGTTGTTAAAACATGTGAAAATAATAAAAATTTTATTTGAAAAAAAAAAAGTCCCTGTAATTCATATACATCCTTTTTGCAACCTGTCTCAACTAAATGCCACTTACAGTAGAAAATCTGTTTTGAGTAAATACATATCCTTAAGTTGCAAATATTTTAACCATTGCACCTTAGGGCTTTGTATATGATGCACCAAATCAGCTCAGGACCAACAGTGAAAATGTTTATTTAACCATAACATCATCTACTTTCACATTCATCTGATGAGTAATTTTTTCATGAAATGTTTGCTGTTTTGGTGGCAAAATGTGTTCTTTTGAGGTTGCTTATCTGATATAACATGTCATTTTGATACTTAGTTCTACAAGCACCAATCTAACTGCCTTAGGGCTATTCTGAATGGTATAAAATCCTAAATAACCCATAACATTTCTCATCTAATAAATATTTCTAAAAAAAAAATCATGTCTCATTGCAACCAAATGCACCAGTATATGAGTTCCCCACCTCTCTTAAAATTGTAGAGTTCCTGGCTCTGTTTAATATAGGAGTCTTCTCAGTGTCCCTTTGTACTAGTTGTCCTATCCTACTAAGGCACTATCCTCCCCCAAATCATAGATGTGTCCTGTCTTCTACCAGACTGCATCTGTAGGATGTGTGCAGCATAATCAGAACAGTATCAGATTAATATGATTTCACTTTTTTTCTTACAAAATTACCAAGCCAGCAATAAACCAAGTGGAGCATTCCCAAGTTGACTTTCTTTCATGGGTTTCTTCTAACACAGATTATGAGGTGTGATTCCAATAAAAAGTCTATAATTCATTCTTGGAATTTTTGTGACTTGGTCACCTGGGATAACTGAAGGAGATGGCTTATTACAAACAGTATCTGTGGCAGCTGTGATCATTTTAATTCTCTGAATGTAAGTTTCATTTCTTCCACTAATCTAATTTATCACTAAATTTTAATTTTGGCCAAAATTCATGTTGATAATTTTATGATACCACACAGACTAATATCCAAATAGAAGCATTTCTTAATCACTGTAAATAGAAAAGTCTTCCTTGACACAAGATGACCCAGCAGACCTCAGTAAGAGGGAATTGTTGTGATTTTGTTCTATTTAAATAACTAAAATTTATAAAAAAAACATGAAAAGTAAAAGAAAAAGGAGATGCCCTTGACGGCTGACCTTGAAGGGAGAAAAACATAATGCAGTCTGTCTACTATTTAAGACAAAGGCTGGTCACTGGCTTCTGTAAAAGCTTGCTTTTTCTATAAATCTCAACAGAAAGTTAAAAATGTCAAGCATCCTCTGCAAAATAGCCATCTAATACATTCATGTGTACACTGGAAATCATCAACACCATGGCAACTGGTTCTGATGAGTGACTGGAAAACATAGTTCTATTTCATCATAGCCAGACAAGATCAGGCCTGATGAAATTAAGCTTGGCTGACAATCTCAATGAGAACTGCTTGAATAATAACAATCAATTCATTATTAATATTGTATATTTCTGGTAATATGCTTGAATTTTAATGCAAGGCACATGCTTTAGATTTTTATCTATGAATACATAACTGTAGTTTTCCTCATGATATAGTGAAGCTAACAATTTATCAGAAGACTCTGGAACTTGTTTCTGTACAGACTGAGTTGATAATCACTGTTAGCTTGTGCTTCTTACTTCTCACAAAAACTGCTTAGTCAGCTCCAAAGGTGTGGAAGGTAAAGCAGTGACCCAGGTGGCCAAAATACAGTTTGTGGCACCTGTGTGGGCTGCCATTACAGGAAAAGAAGAGTGATGTAGCGTTGCTGTCTTGATACTACTCAGGTAGTGGGGGCAGGGCTGATGTCCATGCAATGATTCCTCTTGTAAAATTCCCAGATTAGACTGTATATCCAATGAGACTGTTGATGTCAAGGAGAAGAAAAGTCTTAAGGGTCTGTATCACCACTGCAAGTGAGTGACACACCTTCAGTGTCACCCACTAATTGCCAAGCACTGGGCAGTTATGGGTATGCAGAGAGAATTTAGGATAGTAAAGTTATAACAATCCCCTAAACTCAGATGGGTGATGGCTTTGCTCTCTTCTTCTTGCATTTACTTTGACAGTATGAGGCAGCAGAGGGAAAGGAGTTTGCTGGCCACAAAGGCAGGGAGTAGAAGACAGTGCATAAATGTAACTAAGTGAGAAATCTAACACATGCTAAATGCCACAAGCTTTAGGCAAGTCACTGTGAGGGGTCTTCCCATTTTATTTTTTGTTGGTTTGATAGTATTGACAAAAGCTAATTGGAAATCAGAATGCTGACAGTCCAACATACATGTTCCAAAATATAAATTTAGATCATGCAAATGATTAAATATTTTTTTCAGCAGGTTAAAATTTACCCCAACTGCACCGCTCCATGTTGGAGCCTGCACTGCCTATATTCCGTGTTATATGTATTAACTTCAAAATCACACAATAGCAGGAAAAGGGCATATCTCTCATCACTGATATTACAGCACTCTCACACTGGCACCTTCAAACAGCTAATCTGTTGACCAAATGGTGTAAACAGAACAGCTGTCAAAGAACTAAACAAAAAAACAAAAAGAAAGATACACATCAGAGAATTTGTTTATATGCGTGTGTGAGAGAGAAAGACAGATAGCTTCATATAGATAAATATATACATATATTTTTATTTTATATATATATATATATATATATATATATATATATATATATATATTTATGGCTCTGTTGTACTTCACCAAAGCACCACAATGTTAATGGCCGAGTGATTGACCGCAAAAGATCGACATATGCAGATAGTTAACATATGTGACAGTCACTGACATACCAGTAATCCCTGCAATGGGAAATGTTCTGTTGCCCCAGGGATTGTGTTGTCTCAAAGTTATTATATATATATATATATATATATATATATATATATATATATATGTATATATATATTTAACAAGTGGTGTGGGGGCACAGTAGGGGTTGCTCCCACCTGCAAAAAACAAAGTTATTTTGTTTTTGAATGCAGCAAGGATTTTAATCATGCATGTATAGCTGTCTGTCAGTATTTCTGTTGTCAGACTTTTGTGGTCAAATTTCTTAATATCAGCATCAAGGCGAGTCAAAGTAATTCAGTAATTCCATATATATCTATATCTATATCTAACTCTCTCTCTCTCTCTCTCTCTATATATATATATATATATATATATATATATATATATATATATATATATATATATAAATATATATATATAAATATATATGGATCTAGGACTAATGCTCGACGACACATTTCCACAAGTTGGAAATGGCCAAGCACAATTTTGCGAAAGTGCTTTTTAACCAAAAAAGCTTTTTCTCAAACCACAATTAAAAAAAAAAAAACTAACATTAAGAAAAAAAAAAACAAGCAAAAAAACAACACTAATCATGTTTACGGAGGAGGGCACGCCCCCCCTGCACCCCCCACATGCCCTCTACTTTTATATTCTCACTCCCGAGATCACACTACAGTGGAGAAAAGGGAACATTCCTTTATCCCCACTCTGCCACAATCTCTGCAACAGACATTTCCTCATGTTTTTTTTTTTTTTTTTTTTTTAGTACAGTTTCACAAAAGTGCTTATTTCAGTGAAAAAGCACTTTCTCAAAACTGTGCTAGGCCATTTCCAATTCGTGGAAACTTGTTGTCGAGTATTAGTCCTAGACCCATACATATATATATGTGTGTGTGTGTGAATATATGTATATATATATATATATATATATATATATATATATATATATATATATATATATATATATATATATATATACACACATATATATCACACAAGTGCAGTCCCCTTAAGTTATAAATGACAATCATTATAATTATTAAAATAAAATACTCTTAGTGAGCACCACCTCAGACAGCTAAATAAAAGATAAAACACAGTGAGCACCACCTCAGATAGCTAAATAAAACATAAAACATACTTGTGAGCACTACTTCAGACAGCTAAATAAAATATAAAACACACTTAGTGAGAACTACCTCAGACAGCTAAATAAAATATAAAACACACAGTGAGCTCTACTTCAGACAGCTAAATAAAACATAAAACACACTTAGTGAGCACTACCTCAGACAGCTAAATAAAACATAAAATACACTTAGTGAGTACCACCTCAGACAGCTAAATAAAACAGAAAATACACTTAGTGAGTACCACCTCAGACAGCTAAATAAAACATAAAATACACTTAGTGAGTACCACCTCAGACAGCTAAATAAAACATAAAACACACTTGTGAGCACTACTTCAGACAGCTAAATAAAATATAAAACAGCCTTAGTGAGCACCCACCTCAGACAGCTAAATAAAACATAAAACACACTTAGTGAGCAGTACTTCAGATAGCTAAATAAAACATAAAACAGACTTAGTGAGCACTACCTCAGACAGCTAAATAAAATATAAAACACACTTAGTGAGAACTACCTCAGACAGCTAAATAAAATATAAAACACACAGTGAGCTCTACTTCAGACAGCTAAATAAAACATAAAACACACTTAGTGAGCACTACCTCAGACAGCTAAATAAAACATAAAATACACTTAGTGAGTACCACCTCAGACAGCTAAATAAAACAGAAAATACACTTAGTGAACACTACCTCGGACAGCTAAATAAAATATAAAACACACAGTGAGCACTACTAAGTTCAGACAGATAAATAAAACATAAAACATACTTAGTGAGCACTACCTCAGACAGCTAAATAAAACATAAAATACACTTAGTGAGTACCACCTCAGACAGCTAAACAAAACATAAAACACAGAGAGCACTACCTTAGAAAGCTAAATAAAATATAAAACACACTTAGTGAGCACTATATCAGACAGCTAAATAAAACATAAAACACAGTTAGTGAGCAGTACCTCAGACAACTAAATAAAAAAAAAAATCATTGAACTCAGTGATGATAAAATCATAAGATTCGACCCAGTATTTTAATGTTAATCATTTCCCTTATAGGTTATATTAAAATACAAGAAGCATGCATCAGTCATATATACGTGCTTTATCAATTCCACTTGAACATCTGCCACCAACTTTAGAAATTCCTTTATATCACTAATATGTGTCCTTAAAGACGATGGGGGGGGGGCAAAAGCAAATTACCAAGTATGCAGATAGGGGTTCAGTTAGAGATCCTTGTGCTAAATCTATAGGCCTACTTGGAGTTTTATTCCTGTTTTTATGTACTTTGGCTAGAACTTAGAAATATTGAACTATGGTTAGTTCTTTCCTAAGGGAATCTAAAATAACCCCAGAATTAAAACAACATACCAAAAATTCATCTATTTGTTCCTTACACATTTTTGTAGGGTCAGTTAGACGTTTCACATGGAACATATTATACAAATGTTAAAACACCTCCTATGTATATAGGAAACATTCTCAAACTACTATCCACCCACCCTTATCTGCTGAAGTAATAGCAATGTTCTCCATAATTTGCTGTGTGTATCTTTGTGCGTGTGTGTGCGTGTGTATGTGTATGTGTGTGTGTGTGTGTGTGTGTGTGTGTGTGTGTGTGTGTGTGTGTCTGTGTGTGTGTGTGTGTGTGTGTGTGTGTGTGTGTGTGTGTGTGTGTGTGTGTGTGTGTGTGTGTGTGTGTGTGTGTGTGCATATGTGTGTCTGTGTGTCTGTATGTATATATACATACACACACACACACACACACACACATATATATATATATACATATATATATATATATATATATATGTATATATATATATATATATATTTATATATATTTATATATATTTATATATATAATTTATATATATTTATATATATCTATATTTATATATATATATCTATATTTATATATAACTATATTTATATATCTATATAATATATATATGTAGAGAGAGAGAGAGAGAGATATAGGGGCACTGAATTTAGTGGAACTACGTATTAGTCAACCTGCAGATTATGGAAGTGAACTGACTGAGTCTTATCTGCATGGGAGAGCTATGTATTTGCCTCCTTTGCAAGTTCAATGCTAAGCCCGATCAGGTGTTGCAATGTTTAGGGTTTATTGGAGAATGATTCATAGGTTCATAGAAGGTTACTAGGCTAATGGCCATAGAGCCCTTATAAGCCTAGCCATATTTATCCCAAATTGCCCCAATTGTCAGTAGTTAGGTGAGTGACGTTTGCAGAGGTAAGGGTCTATGGTAGTTAATAGCAAATTCCTTGGTCCAGGAGGGACAGGGATGCCACCACAGGAGTGAATAAACAGTCACCCATCCATTAATCTAGGTTGCATTTGAAGAGGGTCAGGGAAGGGCTCTGTTTCACATGAGCTGGAAGCTTTTTCCAGAGAAGTGACAGTCTCTGGGAGACATATTTATCTCTCCAGCATGACCTGTTTTTGTCAACTAGGTTAAGATCCATGGAAAAAAATGACCCTTCTGCAGTTTGATTTACAAATGTGTAGCATTTCCATCATGGCCAGGAGACTGCTCTGTAGGCCCCATACAAGTCACTCCTTAGCAACCTGAAGGAGACAGAATATAGTGACAGGGCTTTCAGTCTTTCCATGTAAAACTTGTTTTGTGTATCCTGTAATTTCATTTTGAGAAACTTCTGTGAGATCTTTCTAATTGTTGCAGGTGGCTGGTGAGCTACATGTGAAAGGGATCATTGTACTCACTTATTAGTCTGATGAGTACAGAGTATAATAGAATTATAACATCCTTAGATTTAGACTGATGTCTTTACTTATAAAATGCGCCCCATAGAAGGATTTCCTTACTGCTCTGGATACTTGGTGGTCAAAGTTCAGATTGATTTCAACCTGACTACCTAGATCATATACCACTGGGTCTACATTTAAGGGGGTGCTGTCTATAAGGTAACTAACAGGGATCTCAGCTTTCTCAAAGGGAATAATAATGCATTTTTTGTTGTGAATTTAGCTTTAATCCGTGGCTTTGGTACCGATCATTTGTCTGTGTTAACCCTGTCTGCGGTATAGTAACATCACTGTGGGACTCAGTGATTGCTCCCAATTTGTAATCATCGACAAACTTGGTCAGCCACAGGCCATCCAAATTTGCCTGGATTTCTGAAAAATAAACTCCAAACAGTAAGGGGTCTAGGACAGAACCCTATGGTATGCCACTCATGGCAGGTCTTTTGCTAGAGGTAAAGTCAGTTTGACAGTATGTGTCCTGTCAGTGAGCCAGTTGGCTACCCATCTGGTAATGAAGGGGTTAATTCACAATTAGGAGATTTTCTCTATAATACCTTGTGGGGAGCATGTCAAATGACTTGGCTAAGTCAAAATAGTCAGTATGCACTGTCTTTCACTTGTTCAGGGCCTTGGTGACTTTCTCAAAGAAGTCAACCATGTTTAACAGGCATGATCTACCTTTAATGAATCTGAGCTGGGATGGGTCCAGATTTTGAAGATTACCTATGTCCTTGTTAATAAAGTCCATATTAATTATTTCCATGGCCTTGAAAATGAGGCTAGCCAAGCTTATTAGTTATTTCCATGGCCTTGGAAATGAGGCTAGTCAAGCTTATGGGCATACAACTCCCAGGGTCAGTTGATGGTCCCTCTTTGTGCAAAGCAATTACTGTTGCTGTTCTCCATTCCACCAAAACACAGCCAGTTTGCAAGCTGTGGTAAAACAGGGAGAAAAGTGGGTCTGCTACACAAGTCATTATTCAAGTTGTTTGAAAGACAACTTGGGATGTTGCTTGGTCCCATTGATGCCATGTTTTCGGCCTTGGAAAGCACCAAGATGATCTGCTCCCTTGAAATAATAGGCTGAGGAATGGTTGGAGGTATACTTTGAGGAATGACTGAAGAGGACAGAGGGGGTGAAGTTTTCTCCAAATCTGTCAACTATTGCCTCCAGTTGAGTATGGTTGTTACCATCCACAACCAGTTCCTTGCATAGCTGAGTATTCACTTTTAGATTTTGGATGTAATTAAAGAATGCCTTGTGATTATCCTTAGCTAGGGAGGCTATTTTTGCTTCATAATTAGCTTTGGAGGACTTGACCAGATCTCTAATTTGTTTGTTTAATCTAGAGAGGGATTTCTTCCTCTGCTGAGCCAGTTCTCTCTTGTTCTTGGACACTAGTTTCTTTCTGTTGTTTTATAGCCTGTTTATACTAGGGGGTCTACCAGGTTGACTTGTTTTTTCAACAAGAACTTGTAATTTGGTCGGGTACCACCGATTCTATACAACTGCTTAGTGGTTACACGGGACATTTGTGTATACTGCTGCATAGGAGTTCATGTCATCTGCATTTGAGGGAGCTTTAAAACTTCTTATATCATCACTTAGTAGGAAGCAATTTGTCTTTGAAAAATTCTTAAGTATTTTTGAGTGCAATGGGGTATCTAGTCATATAATTACATCGAATGAGACATATTTATGGTCCAAACTTTTCAGGGAGGACATCACATTGGGGGGTGTGCAATGCCCTCCCATGTTAGTGAGTACTATGTCCAGGACATTTGAGCCTGTTGCAGGCATTCTGACTAGCTATTCCAGAATGTTTGAATTGACAAAGTCCAAAAATCTTTGAACCAGCATGTTTGTGGTCATGTATGTTTCCCAGTCAATGGTAGGATAGTTAAAATCACTCAAAAGTAAGGTGTTGGGCTGTATGGCAAGTGACTCCAGTAAGTCCAGGTATGCGGTATGCTTTTCCTGTTTCATGGTGGGGGGCCTAAAGCTAGCTGTGATGTGGTAGGGGGCTTTGCCTATAGTTAATTGACAGGGGGTAGCTCAAGAGAGTAATACTATTAGACCAGTTCTGAAGTGTACCAATCATTAATGAAGATGGATGCACCTCCTCTTTGTTTCTTTCATGCTCAGTTTTTGGTCTGAATATAAGAAAGGCATTGTAGTTCTGCACAGCTGGGGTACTTTCTATGCCTTTGAACCATGTTTCAGTGACTGCACAGATGTCAGCATTTTCTAAAGTGAGGAGTGCTTCCAGAGAGTGCAATTTCTTGTTTAGACTCCTATAATTAAGCAGCAGTACCTTGAGTTTATCTAGAAAGGATTTTTTGTTATGTTGGGAGGCTGGTTATTTTGACATTGCCTAAAAAGGATACAGTAGTGGTAGCTAACGCTTTTGCCAGTATCCAAAAATTTAGAGGAGACAGG
>NC_056726.1:683919994-683989994 GCF_019279795.1 Protopterus annectens | reverse complement strand
CGGAAATGTGAGTATTCGGCTTTGTTAGTTCGAAATACTGAAATTCGAGATTTTAGTATTTCAAAATTACAAAGTGGACCCATATATATATATATATATATATATATATATATATATATATATATATATATATATATATATATATATATATATATATATATATATATATATATATATATATATATATATATATATATATGTACATACATACATACATACATACACAAGGGGCAAGACCCCCCAAACCCCATCCAACATATTAGCCTCATGGTTCAATTACAATGAGGCTAAGTGCAAACTCCATGCTCACTGAAACTGATTTTCAGCAATTGTAATTCACACTATCAGCGCTTGCAGAAGTTGTAGTCATAGAGATGACATGCCTTGTATTATACTAATGTCTGATCACTACTGAACATGAGGAGAGTGACAAATTTGCAAAGTCTGGACCGTTAACACAGCTCATTATGATTCACGTTTTCTATGGACAACTTGCATGACATCATGGCTTTCTACTTTGTGAATCATGCAATTTTCATTCTACAATTCTAACTACTATTAGTCCTTCTTTCCTATAGGGAGAACAGTATAGAGCAGCTATTGTTAAAGCAATTGTGGGGCAATTGCAGTCAAGCTAAAGCAGCGATAATCTATGGGAATTAAAGCTTTATCTTTCATTCTGCGTATCTCTGCTTAGTTTTTTGATAGCTGTATGTATACATATATATGCTTAGTATTATGAGAAGTGTGATCATGTTTCTCTAGTACTTACTTTACACATTGGTTAGTCTTACATTGACATTCAAAACATTCTGCACCTTTCTGTTTCCTAGATGGGTATTATTTACCTCACTAATAGCTGGTTGCATTGGCACTGTGGCTTTGGTAGTCACAGCTAATTTGGAAATGCATTAGCCATCCTATCTATGTGAATATTTTCTGTACAACACAGAATAACTTGTTGTATCACAGCCATTGATTGCAGCTGGTGAAGGGGCACGGATTTCTCTGAATCATGCCTGGACTTTTTCTGTGAATCTCCCAGACTACTGGCTATACACAGTGTATATAATGTTTATAAACTGAAACTTGAATTATGTTTGTGAAACATTTGTGAAAAGTACAGTTTTGTACCTACCATAAACGTAGATGTTCGAGGATCTCCATTGCTGCAGTCCTCACATATGGGTATTCCGCTGTCCTCAATCGGCCCGAATACCAAAGGGCTAGAACCGGCATCGGTCATTGGCACCCGAGACTGACGTCAGTACGTGTCAGTACAAATGCGCATGACCGACGCTATAACTTCAGTCTTTCTTGCCCCAGATGTCAGAATGCAAAAAACACCACCCAAACCCCAACCTAAAAGAAAAGGGGGGAAGGAGGGAGGGAAAATTGGACTGCAGCAATGGAGATCCTCGAACATCTACATTTATGGTAGGTACAAAACTGTACTATGTTCTTCGTCTCCCATTGCTGCAGTCCTCACATATGGGTAGAATCCCAGAGCAACGGAAAAAAGGGAGGCTGGTCAACTAAATAGCAGTAGAAGCTGCTGACATGCCCTGTAAGATTGCAGTGGCAAACCCAGCCCTAGACCTAGAATAAAGAGGTAAATGATAATGCTTTGTAAAAGTATGTACTGAACTCCAAGTAGCTGCTTCTAGAATGTCTTTAGTAGCTACCCCTCTCAAAAAAGCAGTAGAAGTGGCCGTAGCCCTGGTAGAATGAGGCCTGATCCCAACTGGAACATCCTTACCATGATGAGAGTAACAAAACGCAATACAATGGCCAATCCACTTGGAAATAGTTTGTTTCGAGACAGCTTTCCCTCGTGAAGTCAAAGCAAAAGAAACAAATAATTGTTGAGATCTTCTGAACTCTTTGGTTCTGCTCAAATAATACCTTAATGCCTATGTACATCCAAAGAATGCAAAACTTTTTCCCCTTCATTTTGGGGGTTAGCATAAAAAGTAGGCAAATGTATAGATTGGTTCAATGCCACATTAGAAATCACTTTAGGCAGAAAAGTAGGATTAGTACGTAAGGAAACTCTGTCATTGTGAAAAATCAGAAAAGGTTCCACTGCCATGAGGGCCTGTAACTCAGATACCCTTCTAGCAGAAGTAACAGCCAACAAAAAAGCAGTCTTCCAAGACAACAACTGCAATTCAGCTGTAGCTGCAGGTTCAAAAGGAGGCAGAGTCAGCTTTTCCAAAACAAAATTAAGATCCCAGGTAGGAGTAGGAGCCCTCCGTGGGGGTCTTATATTCTTTGCCCCTCTAAGAAACTGTTTAACCAATGGATGTGAAAATAAAGGTGTGTCACAATCATAGTGAGCAGAAATAGCTGCAGCATGCACTTTTACAGAAGAGAAGGACAAACCCTTGTCCAATAAAATAGTCAAATATTGCAATGTACAACTCAAATTAGGCAATTCGACATCAAAGCCTTTAGCTGAACTCCAAAGAAAAAATCTCTTCCATTTACCAGCATAAACTTTTCGAGTACTAGGACACCTGGCTTCCAAAATAACATCCAAAACTTGTTGAGGGAGCCGAAGGTCCTCCTTCTCTAAAACAGAATGCGCCAGGCTGTCAGGTGTAGGGATTGCACCCTGACATTGAGAAAATGATTGTTTTCCTGAGACAATAAGTGAGGAATCTGTGGTAATGGCCAAGGTGGTACATGAATTAAGCTCCTCAACAGAGGGTACCAATGCTGACGAGGCCAATCCGGTGCTATAAGGATCATGCAAGGTTTGTCCCTCCTGACTTTCAACAGCACCTTTGGAAGAAGAGGCAAAGGAGGAAAAGCATACACGTGAAGGTTGCTCCAACTGAAGGATAGTGCATCTATTTTCCAGGCTTTTGGATGAAATAGCCTTGTGCAAAACAGTGGCAGTTGGAAATTCAGAGGAGAAGCGAACAGATCTATGTCCGGAGTTCCCCAAGCCATTGTCAATTGAAGAAATACCTGAGGGTCCAATTTCCATTCGTGAGGATCCACAATCTGTCTGCTCAGAACATCTGCTAAAGAATTTTGTGCTCCTGGCAGAAACTGAGCTCGAAGAGTGATGTGCAGATTCAAATTAGTTTCCCATAACAGCATTGCTTGTCTGCAAAGAGGGTAAGAATGAGTTCCCCCTTGCTTGTTGATGTACCACATGACAGTCGTGTTGTCTGTTCGAATCAACACCAGTCCCGGTTGAAGTAGGCTCTTGAATCCTTCCAAAGCAAATTGAACTGCCAGCATCTCTTTCATGTTGATATGCAAGTGAAGTAGCTCTGGGGGCCAAAGGTCTTGAATCCATTTTCCTCTGAAATGAGCTCCCCAGGCTGACTCCGAGGCGTCTGTCGTTAATATCTGACTTGCCTCTGGATGGGTCACAGAGAGCCCCTTGTTTAGGTGACATTCCTGAGCCCACCACAGAAATTCTCTCTGAATGCAAGGTAGAATCCGAATGACAGTGTCCAAATCGTGGCAGTGTTGAGTCCAAACGCTTTTGAGATACCATTGTAGCTTCCTCATATGCAGTTTGGCATTGGGAAGTACTAGAATGCAAGATGCCATGAACCCCAAGGCTTGAAGGACTGTCCTTGCAGTCAGCCTGGACATTACTGATAGCTGTTGGAAGTATAGGTGAAGATTTCTTTGTTTGTCCGGGGTAAGAAATGCCATCTGAGCAGCTGTATTCAGTTTCACACCCAGAAAACACATCTCTTGTGAGGGTACTAGACTGGACTTTATTTCGTTCACAGAATACCCTAGGCATCTTAAAACTGTCATTACATACTGCAGATGCTGAAGAAGTTCGTGCTTGCCTTGAGCCAGAATCAAACAGTCGTCCAGATAAGGATAAATTTGAATTCCTGTTAGTCTGAGAAAAGCTATTACTGGAGCCAGGACTTTTGTGAATACCCTGGGCACAGTAGACAAGCCAAAGGGCAATGCAGAGAACTGATAATGCAAATTCCCATTCCGAAATCTCAGGAATTTCCTGCAACTGGGCCTGATAGGAACGTGAAGATAGGCCTCTTTGAGATCCAGAGTTACCATCCAGTGATCTTTGCCCAGCATAGGTAACAGCTGTTGCAGTGTTAACATCTTGAATTTTGGAATTTCCAGAAAGGTATTTAGAATGGACAAGTCCAGAATTGGTCTCCAAGTATTTCCTTTCTTTGGCACTAAGAAAAGACGGGAATAAAACCCTGTGCCTCTTTCTGCAGAAGGTACTTCCTGTATTGCACCCAACTGAAGCAGAGAAGAAATTTGTGTCTGTGCTTCCAGTCTTTGCTGATGAGGCACATCCGGCATACCTTTGAAAGGAGGGAATGTGTGAAAATAAAATTTGTAGCCTCGATTTATTATGTCCAATACCCATTTGTCTTGGGTAACCAAATGCCAATTCCTTTTGAAAAGTCTCAGTTTTCCTCCTAGAGGGGCTGCCAGCAAGGCGGTGTCCGGCAGCTGAAGACACGGGTCATTGGGTCTGTTTCCAAAAGGACTGACCCCTGCCCTCCCCCGCAGAAGGGGTAGAAGAACTCAAAGACCTAGAAGTAACAGGGCCCTGAGAGGAAGCCCTACCTCTACCTCGCCTCGACCTGCCCCTAGATTGATAATCCGAAGAGGGGAAAGACCATCCCTTAGCAGGCCAATTCCTACTGAACTTAGGGGGCTGAACCTGTAAAAAGTCCTTAACTGTCTGCATAGACTTAGCTTTTTCCTCCCTTTTTTTCAAAACTGATTCTACTGGAGGACCAAAAAGAACATCAGATTGTAGTGGAGCATCCATAATTCGAGCCTTAACATGCTCTGACAAGGTCTGATCTTTAAGCCAAGCATGCCTACGAACAACTGAACTAGTAGCAGCCACCCTGGAAGAAGCCTGTAAAGCATCAAAACCACACTGCAAAGAATGCTTACCAACTTGGTCTGAAGCATGCACTAAATCCTGAAGCTCCTTACATTCAATACCTTCAGCTAAAGCATCAACTTTACATTTCAATTGGCCCAGCAAATAATTTTGATACCGGAGCATATGAAACTGACAATTTAAAGCTCTCATAGCCAAAGTAGAAGAGGTATACAGTTTTTTACCCCACCTATCCAGGGCCCAAGCATCCTTGTCCAGAGGAACTGGATTCTTAACCACAGAAGCCCTAACACCTTTGGGGCCTTGAGTAATAGTTTCTGGATCAGCCCTAGGACTCTTATATAAGTACTTGTGAGCTTCCGGAACCCTGTAGTATCTATCTGGTTTAACCGGGGCAGGAGGCAGAGGATCTGGGTTAAGGGCAGCCTCAGAAAATACATCCTGAACAACATCCAGTACAGTGGGAATAGCCAAGGGCCTATGCTGAGGCAAAAACAAGAATTCTCTCAGTCTTTTACGAGAATCAGAATAATCCTGGCCCTCCCATTTGAAATGTTCCCTCATGGAATGCAAAGTCTCAGAGAAAGAAAAATCTTCTGGAGGGGACGCAGATGGAGTAGTGTCCTCAGCCTCCGAATCAGAATAGGGAGGGAAATCCTGAAGTTCTTCCACAGAGGAATCTGACTCATTGGAAGACTGAACCAAACCCTCCAACTCTGTCTCTACCCTGGGCCTCTTCATGGGGGGGGCATAGAACCCCTAATTAAAGTAATCAAATCTTCAGCCATCTTTAACATATGCTTCCTAGGAGCTGGACCCTGGGGACTAGCACCAGCAGGGGCAGACTTAGACTTAGAATGGGCTTTGCTTAGAGAAGGAGGAGGCCTAACTACCCTATGAGGGGAGGGAAACACTGACAACAGAGAAGCACCCTCAGCCTGGCCTAACACAGGAGAAGCCACTTCCTGCAGTAACAAAGGCTCCCCTTGAGACTCAGGTAAACTTTCAGAAGGAGCCGCTGAAGTAGCCAGTGGTACTACAGAACCGGCGTCTGGAGTGGACGACTCATCCTGTTTGGACTGCAAAGACTTGTCTTTGCGTTTCTTAGAAGAACCAGTTGTCGGAGAATCCGACGGCATGTTGTAATTACAACGTTTACCAAACACCAGCCTAGCACAGTCCAGCCGACGTTTAATAGTACGCTTGTTAAAAGTAGCACAAAAGCGACACCCAACAACGTCGTGCTCAGGCCCTAAACAAGGAATGCAGAGTGAATGGTAATCCCTATGAGGAATCTGTTTCCCACAAGAAATACAGTTATTAACTTTTTCTAACATCCGTCAATACTGAGGCAAGAAAAAAGACAAAAGTGTCCCCAACGGGGTACTTAGCCCAACTTGGTCTCCGGTATGAAATTCGAAAACCGACAATTCCAGAACGCCGAACGGCACTTGCAAATGCTGCTTCTGCTTAGGACCACGCGGCAAGAAAGACTGAAGTTATGGCGTCGGTCATGCGCATTTGTACTGACACGTACTGACGTCAGTCTCGGGTGCCAATGACCGACGCCGGTTCTAGCCCTTTGGTATTCGGGCCGATTGAGGACAGCGGAATACCCATATGTGAGGACTGCAGCAATGGGAGACGAAGAACATCATAAATGTTCTACTGTTACTAAAAATTTAGACACGTAAAGAGTTGGGAAAGATTGCATTCTTTGGATTCTCCTTAGATTCTTTCCCATTAGCCATGAGTATGACCTATGCTAGCAGCTGGCTTGATGTGAAGTTTTAGTACTGAATTCCTCAAAAAAAAAAAAAAATTGCCTAACAATTTTTTTTTTAGTTTGTGGTAAACTAGCCATTTGGTGAGTGAGTTATCCAACTTCAGAAGAAGGGAGTAGCCAGTGAATCACATTTTGTACTCGCAGATGCTTATTGCTACCCTCCCAATTTACCTGGGATTTAAAAAATGGTCATATCACTCAAGCTGTCACCCCCCCAAAAAAAACCTAATGTGTGTAACATGTTCAGCTGCTCAGTCAAAAATTATTAAAGGTATTGTTTTTAGATTTGCAATCCTCTCTGTAAGCTAGCTATACATGTTTTTGAGACATTAATCTAGATGGTTATAGACATAATATGACTTGATAGAGAGAGCCCCAATGTTTCTATCATGTTCAAAAAAAAAATGTACTCTTTAGAGTAGAAAGAGTATGCCTGGCTATACCCTTGCTTCACACTCTCCAGTCTATTGCCCGTCTGGTAAAAATATCCTTGAATACTTGAACTGAACTTCCAGAGTCACCTAGCTGGCCATACTTCAAGAACTGTGGTTGTCTGTATATTGCAGATATTTAGTCAGTGTCCTACTATACGTGATACAAAAAAGTTTTATGAAGTTCTGCCTTGGTCGGCTATGCACCAGTTCAAAAAATGTGCATAGACATGCTACAGATTATAAAAAACGTGTCATCTTCCTTCCATTCTTCAGAGATGTTTATTAAAAAACCTGTTAACAAGATGCAGACTTGTGTGCCAGCATACAGTTTCTAGCCTTGCAATTCCCATTAGGGCATTTTTACAACTGCCAAATAGTAATTTGATTCCTTTTTCTATAGTACATTTTATTATCTGTACTATCATTTTAGTGCAGTATTTAATATTCTCAAATAGGCAGATAAACATAGTATGAATATTTGACCAGAAGGCTTCAGCAATCACAGACATGAAAATATGTTCTCTGTATCCATGATCACTAACCATTTTTGTATCCCTATATACGTCAACATGTCCCCCCCCCAAACTCATACTGACAGATATGTTCAATAGTCTATGTCAATTGTCTCTAGTTCTACAATTATTTACTACTGGATTAAATTGTCTTGAACCAGAAACTTAGGCTTCACAGAACACCTGTTCCCAATCAGCTCCATCTGGTAAATCACACAGGTGAGCAATGTCTATTAAGTGTCCTGTAAGGAATAAGGCACAATAAGGTGCTGTTTATTGTCTGATAAGAGCATACCCCATTGTGTTCTAAAGTAAGTGGTACATTTAGCACTAGGAATGAGGTCTTAACAAATGGCAAACTGTATCACAGAGCATCTTAATAAACTTGTAAACTGCCATGGCCAAATAATACCAGTTAACACATTTCATAAGAATTAATGGAAAGTGTAAGTAACATAAGAAATTAGTAATTACTGAAAAAGTGAAAGAAAAAAAATAGTATGGCACATCTAACTGCTTCTGTCAGTCTATGTCACTCGCACTCACATGTATACACAGACACACACACACACACACACACACACACACACACACACACACACACACACACACACACACACACACACACACAAACACACATCACACATATTTTTTGTTCATTTACAGCTGTAGTAGTACCAACATATTTAAGCTCAGAACTACACAAAACATTATATTTTTCAACCATCTCAAGATATATTCAGTTATCATAGCAAACAGTGATAAGCAGGTATGTCCTAGCTAAACTCAGGTTCATTTTTATTATGACTATTTATGCATTTATACTGTGCCATACATGTGTTGTTTCTCATTCAGGAATTTGAACTTTTTGATGCTAAGATCTAAACTGCGGGATGCTGTAAGTCTAAAACTTTGGACATGCTTTCTCAAACTTGCATTCACTTGTGAATTATGATTCACTTATGAAAAATCATCTCTGATGCTGGCTTTTCTTGTATCTGTGTCTTTGCCCATTTGGTGAAAAACTGAAAGGATCTAATGAGTCTGACAGCTCTGTATTTTTTTGGTATTATACTCGTGTCCATGACAGACACTGCCATCTACTGGGTGTGCTACTATATGTTGGATTAATTCTCTCTCTGTACCTCTGCAAGAATGGGCAGCTGTTAATATCCTCATTTACAGAAGGTCTGTCTGGAGCATAGCTGGAAAGATTAAGTGAATGAACTCGAGCCTAGACAGGTGGCACCTGTTGAGAATTAAGGAAGATGGAACAGCAGATGTCTGAAGCACTTCATGCTGCCAGTGCAGTATGTTCTTTCAAAGTAATATCTGATACTATATGAAGATCATGCAAGTCTCAGCCTCAGGAATCAGAACAGTATCAGTGGATACAGGCACAATATCAGTACCAGTTTTTAAATAATAATGCCCATATTGAAGTGACTGACATTTTTTTCTTTTTTTCTTTTTTTTTTTTTTTTTTTTTTTTTTGTTGGCTGAGAAACATATGCATCGAATAGGGTTGGGGTTTTAGAAGTAGGCCTCATTGATTTTGCCTTGTTCTATAAGGCTTAGCTGCTGCCCAATGAGAGCTTAGTATTTTAAGACCATTTTGTAATGTTTCAGGAAATGTGGAAACACTAAATTTTTTTCTCAGAATAGAACAGCACTTCCCCAACATTTATTGCTCACTGAGAAAGTAAAGTAAATTATTTGTTAACTGTTAAAATGAGTACTATAATTTATAAATTAATGTTCCCTTGTTGAACTGGTATAATGCAATAATCTAACAAAGAACATCTCTTGTTTTCCTTAAAGGATGCATGTACTGTTGGACATGATTTGCAGCTATGCATCACATGTTTTTCATGTATAACATGTCACTTCCTGGGAGTGGCTTTCTGCATAGCTTATGACTGCTGATTTGCTATTCACTGATAGCACATATAATCTGCTGTATTTGACAGTTATGGCCGGATTGTCAGAGACACTATGGAAACAGAGCAAACTGATAGGAAATGAAAATTAGACAGAAGCAATAACTGTTGTATTTACCACTGTTATAGCCTATAACAAGTGTTTTATGGAGGAGTTCATTTATTGAAGTTTGTTAATTGGGGCAGTGGGATGATCCCAAAAGACCAATTTCAGCCACATTTCAGGATATACAAGATAATGTTGTTGTTTTTGTTCTTTCAGCTTTTCCCGGTTAGGGGTCGCCACAGCAATATTCAAAAAATCCAGAAACAAGTGGTAAGCAGCATAGTTAAAATGCATAAAGATTATAGTGGAAAAGATTTGTTACAATGGTATATTTTAAAAATAATGTTGGTGCAATGATAACATAGTGAGACAGAAAACAATATATATATATATATATATATATATATATATATATATATATATATATATATATATATACATACACACATGCATACACTGTTGTGTTTACCAAACTAGTTTAGTACACTGCAGTATAATACATGTCTATGCTAAATTATGTATCTTGTATTTCTTGACATCTCTACTAGTTGATGAGTTACAACTGGATGCAGTTTCATCTTGCGGATCTAGAATCACTGAAGCTGAACTTCACTGGCAGTGATTCTTTGTGTGTCATTTTTTTTTACTGTGATTGTATTGTTATGGAGTTATTTTATTCAATTATAGTGTTTAAGGAAAAACAGCCCAACATCAGGAAGGTTTAGTAAAGATTTCTTGTTTAAAAAAAGAGGCAGGAATTGAATAATTTATGTAATATTGCTTAGATTATATGATAAATAGTCATATATGTGAAGTACAGATGCTTGTTAGTGTTAAATTTTTAATACAGTTTGATTACTTTTGTATAAATGTAAATGTACTTATGTCACAAGTGATAATTCAATAAAGGTGTTTAAAAAAAAAACATCAGGGATTGTCATTCCGCAAAAAAAGTACTCAAGTATTTCAATTAGTTATAGGCTGCTTTTTTTCTGAATGAACCTTCATAAAGTTTTAAATCGACAAGATGGAGATGAAGCATATTTCACTGCTAAAATATTATGTTCAAAAAGAAACAAGAATATCAATAGTTTTCATTAAATGTTTTGCTCAGTATCTGCTACAATCTCCAGGGCACCTGTCACCATCACACAGTCAAGAAAGAAAGAAAGAAATATGAGATAACCCTAAAAATGTTAACATCTACTGAACTTAACAAAGTTTTTTGATACCTTTTGACCTTTGTATTCTTTGCTGTACTGTAAAACCATTTTAGAAGAGATTTAGTGTTACTGTCTGCAGACACAGTATTGCCTATAATTGTTGTATATTGCATTAACAAGCTGTGTATACAGCTGCAGATGAAGGGTTAAGATTAGGTGAGCCAGACCTAATAATTGATTAAGTCAGCTGTGGCTTCTTTACCCCCTAATGCCCAATAATCAGGATTTAAAACAACAACAGATTTTCTTGCATCTCTCATTTGCATTTGGCTGATACAAAACAGTCAAGTGCTTGAAGTTATTTGTCACATCCATGTGTCACTGCAGTGGAAGTATATTAACATGAAGCAGAACAATCAGTCATCTGATGTGTGCAAGTGACTGTGTGTGTGTGTGTGTGTGTGTGTGTGTGTGTGTGTGTGTGTGTGCGTGCACGCGAGCGTGTGTGTGTGTGTGTGTGTGTGTGTGAGAGAGAGAGAGAGAGAGAGAAAGAGACAGAATGATATGATGACTCATACTCAGTAGAAACTAAAAGAGTTTCATTTTCCACTTAGAATAGTCTGGGTCTATGGTCACACATCAATGAAAAACGTCATGAACAGTAATCACCGAACATTGTTTTCATCGAAGAGTGAAATCATAGTAAAAAAAATCATCAAAAGGTAATAGCTGGCCAACAAAAAGGAAATAACCCACAAAGGTGGGGGGCTGTGCCCCCCACACCCCCAAAGTGGAGGGCTGTGACCCCCCCACCCCCAAACTATATAAACCAACTCTGAAATTGCACTACAGTGGGGAAAAGGGCAAATTTTCAAAGGTTTTGTTTAGTTCACCTTATACAGTACAGTACTTCCTTGTAATGTGTAATTGTAATTTGGAATGCAATTGTTGAGTTAGACAGGCAAAGGACATGTACCTGAAGACATATCCAAGGAAGAAACAGATTACTGAGCCTGACAGCAATTACAAACATTACAAAAAAGGGCAGGTTTTCCTAAAGACTGTCTTCTTCCATGGTCTCATTTTGAATCATGCATTGCATTGAGAAAGATGCCAAGTTCACATCATCAAGTGTGTTTTCCTCTTTTATTCTATACAGGCACATTGTGGTTAGCAATATTAGTGTCAGTCATATAGTATAGCATACAGTATGTCATACACAGTGGAGCAGATGAAATTCTGCAGAGCATTAGGGTGCTTAGCATTCATGCTGGCATAGTCCTTTCCATGTTTATTAATAATGGAAAAATACTGTTGTAATTTGCTTTGAAATAAGCATGGAAACTTTTTTTTAAATTTAGCTTTTGTAGTTTACTTCTGAAAAAAGGCTTTTGACATACCTTTACACTATCCATCCACAACCCCTTTTCTAGTCAGTGTCACTTTAACAGTGACAATCATTTAGGGCCAAGGTTCACACAACCAAGGTGGCAGTTGTTCTTCAATGTCACTTACTTCTACAACCAATTTAGAGTATCTGGTCTACCAACTGCATGTCTTTGGGACATGGGAGGAAACAGGAGCACCCAGAGTAAACCCACGTGAATACGGGAAGGATACGCAGACTCCACACAGAAGGCACCACAGCCAAGAATTGAGCTGGAGAGCCTCTTGTCTTGAGGAAACAATGCTATCTGCTTCTCCACTGTGACATGCCTTTACACATCTGACAAATAAGATTCATAAAGAAATGAATGGCATGGAAACATAGTAATAAAGTTTTGGGCTACTTCCTGGGAGATATGACTAATAAGCAACACCATCATATTTATAATTTTCACACCCAGTGTACTAAAGCACTATATGAAAGTGTACATCAGAGACAGAGAGAGCAAGAGAGAGGATTCTATGTACCCTTTACCTACCAGCCTTTTATGTTATCAGACAAATAAGTAAAACTGTGAGGGAGAAATCATGAATAATCAGAAACTTGATTATTAGTAAATGTAGTTACTCTAAATATTTTGGAGTGCATGTCACATATTTGTGTTTTATATGCACTATGTGTCACCCTGTTAGATTCAATGATGGTGCTATTGCTTTGTATTAATATATACAGCTATTCAGTCAAACCAAGGAAATTGTTAATAATTTCTGCCATTAGAGCACTAAATAAAGTTACTTTACAGTTTTGTTTAGCAATAAACTTAAATTACTTGATTAAAAATCATATCTAATTAATTTTCTAAAGCCAAGGGTGATCCAGACAGTATTGTCATTGTAATGTACTGGTTTAGGGAGAGGGAATAACATGTCTGTAAGTGCCTTGTCTGATGTGAAGCAAAGTTCATGCCCTTTGACCCACGAAGAAAATGATAACTCCCTGTGTGGCTAACAAGAAGTGACCATGCTTTGCTGATCCGAATCAATAGCTGATCTTGAGGCATGTAACTAAATGTTACTGATTAAAGGAGCATGTAATTAATCCTGAAAAAAAGTCTTTCTTCGTTTTTTCATCCAGTTTCTTCTTACTCTAAGAAGTGTGAAATCTCAATAAATGCGCTCCTTAACACAGGCAAACAAGCTGTCTGGAAGACAATCAGACAGAGCTGCACCCATCTGTTCCATGTTATCATGGGGTCTTATGCACACATGCTTACAGCTACATCACTAAAAGGCAGTGAGGAAAATTGAATTTAGCTGGACTTCCTCTTAAGAAGATCAGGGCATAAAGTCAGACTCTTGCTGTGAAGAAATAATGCACTAGCGGGAGTATAGACAACAGAGATGTTTTTCTTTTTCTAAAGCCACATGTCTGGCACTTAGTATGGGCTCAGTATGGGCCCTAAGGGAACACTAATTCTATTGTTTAGTACAAGATGACATGAGTTGTAACCATATGAACATTATTTGCCATGTAAAGTGTTGTTGTTTGTTGCTGGTCCCCAGTGACAGATAGATGCATGAAAACAGCCTGCTCCACTTCTGAAGGCTTATTGCAAAATGTGGGCAGATTATGAATTAAATCATTTTTTTTCAAATGAAATAATATAGTCAGTGGTAAATGATTTCTGCATAAACAGCTTCTTTACCCATTTGTCTTTAACTGTTATGGTTCTGTTGTCAGTTTTGTCTGCATAAAATCTGTGCATCTTACTGTTGCCAAAGCCAGCTTCTAACACAGCAGGTTCAAATCTAGTTACTGTACTTAAGGCAGATTTATCAAATTAAAATGTTCTACAGACACCCACTCCCCCAACTTAAGTAAAATGTTGTTGATTCACTCAGCTTAACTTCAGCTGGCCTAAAGCTAAACAAAATATTTGCGGTCTGTTTTTCCAGTTCTTATTTCTGCAAGCACTCCAGTCTATTTACTGATATACCCATCATGTGATTCAAACATGTTAATTGTGTTTCTGGTCCTCCATAAAATTCTAGGATTTATTGTTATATGATGATCAATAGACAGCAAGGAGGAAGAGTAATTTGGGCTGCAGGTTTATCTGGTTGGGATATTTTAGACAAAAAAGGATTATAGGCGTATAGGAACTTTATTTGAACAACAGATGACACACAGAAGCAAACATTACAAACACATGAAGCATACACTTTGTAACTTAAAAGAACACATGCATTAGCTGTCAAAGAAAATAATCAGAGACAAGATGAGTATAGCATTAAATACTATTTTAATAAACAAAGGGAGCATTGAAGCAAACAGAGTAAAATAAACCGAAGCTGCGAAATTATGGCAAGTCTGTCAAATTGCTTCATTGCAAGGTGTATTTCTGACAGGAGAGGGATGGCTAGTTAAGCAGGTGTTATCCACATGGACATACCCAGCAGCTTTTGGATATATATATATATATATATATATATATATATATATATATATGCCAAAATACCAGAATATAACCCCACAGTCTGCAGATAGTGCACGTTCTTGGACAATATGCTTTTTTGTGTTATTATTTTTACAGGATCCTTCCTAATGGATACTCACCCATTGCCTTATTGACCCATCCATTCCCCTCTTCCAGAGTGAGAGCCAAAGACTTCCAGACTGGGTAAAAGCCCTGTGTCCAATTTATGCATAACTCGAGGGACCCAATAAGATTATTTATTCCCTAGAAGGAGGCTAGAGTTTGACAAGTAGCAGCAGGCCTATCTGTAAGATCCTATGGACTCCTCTCCCAACCTCAGGGAGCCCTACAGTAGCTTGTTTGAGCTTCACTGGTGTTGCAGCCTTGGGAAGACATCCTTATTTCCCCATCAAATCTTCCCTAAGCTTACAGGACACACCATTTGGGAATATGTGCCTCACAGAGTCATACTTTGTGTCTGTTACACCCAGTGCTATCTGTTGGTGCACTTAAATGGTGATGAAAAGCTGCACCTTATCCCCAAGTATGGGAGTGTCAGCATGGAAGGTGCACTGCTATCCTCCCTGCGTGACCTCTCTAATGCCCGTTGTGCTAATGAAACATGGGTCAGAGGGCTTCCAGTCAAGACTTTACCTGCCTGTGCCATGGAGCTAGGTGAACAATGTACCTTTTAAAGGAAAAACTCTCAAGTGACACAACAAACAAGCAAAAAAACTTTCAAGGAAAACATGCCATTTAACAAAATATGTAGCTGCATGCCACTTTTAAATTAAATTCTAGAACATCTTACTGCAAAAAATATTTTTTTTAGAAGGACTATGCTCTGGCATGCATGGCATATAAATGACAAAAACACACAACGTTACAGCATGTTTAGTTCATCTCAAAAACATGTATGTAGACAATATGGAAAGAATAACCCTGCAGAGTATAATATGCTGTAATACCACTCAGAAGAAATACACTTCATGGACAGCAAGGCAGACATACATACAGAAGTAAAAGGATAGTAGTCTTTATTTTATTTGCATTGTTAATTACACTGACAGTCAGTATATAGAGACATATTTGCAACTGACAAAGCTGATGTTTTCATGCATGTTTTTTTTTCTGAAATCCCTACCATTAAAACACAATTCTTGCATCCTAGTAAACAAATACCCAAGCCATGCTAAACCTGAAAGAAATGTATGATGGGTGTTGGACTATAGACTTTGTGCTTACATAATATCACCTGAACAACATGTTTTGGTAAATCTAAAGCTTCCCTGTTTGTTACACACACACACACACACACACACACACACATGCATATATATATATATATATATATATATATATATATATATATATATATATATATATATATATACACATATATGGCATCTTTGGCTTAGTATGTGTAATTCTGTTCTTTTAGCTATTCAATCTGCATATTTTGGGACTTGTTCTAGAGAGCCTTGACACTTAAAATTGTTGAGGTTCTCCCGTTTGATTCTCAGCTGGAGCTCCATCTGTGTGGAGTCTGCATATCCTCCCCGCGGTCAAGTGGCATTTGAAAGACATGCGTGAATGGGCATGCCTTCATTGAAGGTTGGGCATTGGGCTGGCACCTCAGCACCGTAAAAATCTACTGCCAATCATTAGCGGACCGGAGTTTCACTGTGGCGACCCCTGACTGGGAAAAGCCGAAAGAACAACAACTCAATTTCAAAACATTATGCACTATTTTCATTTAACATTGGTTGAGTCAGATCCTACAAATTAAACCATAAGCTTGATCAAAATGCAGGGAAAATATCTGAGCATAGTGCAAAGGATAATTGATCTTGCACATACTCAAGGATGATTTCCACTGACATAGCCCTAGGGCACATACTCACGTTTTGTGTTCTGATTCACAAGATACTGTGAACCTCAACTACTATTATATTTAGATCAATTCTGGGTAAGATGAAGGGATGAAGAAAAATGCCAACATGGCAGTGACTTAATTTATAACTTCTTAAGAACCCATTTGGAAAAACTAAAATGAATGATATTTTCTAGACATAATCATAGCAAATGCCCCACATTCAATAATTTTCTAAATCTCCTTTCCTGATGAAACATGTATGGTAGAAAGCTGAGCAAGGGAGGCCAGAACTCTCTATTTCTAGCAGAAGTATCTAGTTTATTCTGTGTGATATTCATGTATTCTCAGGCAAGCATTGACATATATGTCCAGCATGTTCTGGACCTTTCTTACAATTGCACCCAATGAACTATACAAAGTATGCCCCCTGCAGGAGGCACAGAAAAAGAATCCTTCTTATCTGACCCAACAACTTAAAGTGAATCCTCTCAACCACGAGGAACAGTGAGCCTGCTATACAATGCTTTTGCATTGTTGCTGGCCCAACACCATTGAGGATTTGGCCCTAATTATTCTTATGATGACCTGTGCTAAATTAGCACCCTGGTGCTGTATAAGGAATGTGAGAGTGAGAGAGAGAAAGAGAGAGAGAGAGAGAGAGAGAGAGAGAGAGTGGAATAAACCGTTTCAACAAACCATGGCGTGGCTTATGGCAGTATCTTGGTGCAGTATCCCTACCTAGTGGATGGCTGAGTATTGCAGCATTTGTGTCAAGGGAGTTTGGGTAGTGTCTATCTGGCAAATAGTTTGTATGCCCTCTAACTGGCACTGTAGGTGAACAGAAGCATGTGTTTGCACTGAATCCAGCACAACGGGCAATGCACATCACTTTGTGGACAACTTTAATGAATGTTACCAAAAACAAAAAAAAATCCAACAATGCTACCCAAGGCTTGCACTTCTAGCCTGGGGTTTGATGATGCCAAGGCTTGATTAGAAAAAATGCCAAATAGGTGCTAAAAGGGAAACTGATAGTTGCTGGAGATTTGGACTGAAAATAAGTAACTAAAACCAAAAAAAAATATTTGTCTAGATTACCAAGTTCCTCATTGTCTCAAAGAGAGTGACTCCAGCAATCCTGAGAAGGAAACTAATTTATTTATTTATTTGTCTGTTTGTATGAGTTTGTTAACTGGTTAAGTGGACCAGTTAGTCTGACCCTTTCAGCTATAACTGAGTCTCAATACTGAGAAGCAGTGGAGACATGAATATTTTTTTTTTCTATTGATCATAGGAAGCTACTAGGCTATTGGCCATGAGGCCCCTAAAAGCCTAGCCAAGAATTTAGCCCATGTTTAGACAAGTCAGCACCCAAAGACCTTGTCCATCAGGAACACAGGTGGAATCCCAGGGGTGTATTTTCAGTTTCCTATCTAGTTATCCAGGTTGCACTTAAACAGGGATAATAAGGTACTCTGCCTGGTGTAGAGATGGAGTCCATTCCACAGATGTGGGAGTTTCTGGGATACAAATCTCTCCCACCAACAAGTCTTATTGATGTCACAGACCAAGTTAAGGTCACGCATGCGGGTTACTTGAGTGGAGCTTGACTACGGATTTGCAGCAGTCCCATCAAGGCAGGGTCTGAGATTGCTTTGTATGCCAGACATAGGACACCACAGAGGAGTCTGTATGAAACTGAGTAGAGGGACAGGGCTTTTAGCCTATCTGTATAGGGTAGATGTTTGAGGACTTGAATTCTCCTGGTGAGGAACCTTTGTAGTCTTTCCACCTGCTGCATGTGCTTTGTGAGGTACATGCTGAAGGCAGCGTTGTACTCAATAACTGACCTTATCAGGGCAGAATACAGGGATGTTATTACCTCCTTGTCCCTGAATGAGATAATCTTACTTATGAGGTGGGACATGTAGAAATCTTTCTGTACAATGGAAATAACATGGTGGTCAAAAGTCAGGTTGCTATGAACTTGGGTGGCCAAATCCCTCACAACTGATTACATGCTTAGAACATTGTTATTAATGTGATAATATGCGGGGACATCACTCTCCACAAAGGTGATGATACATTTTTTGGTATTCAGCTTGAGACCATGTTTTTGGCACCTGTCATTTGTCTGAGTGAGACCCTCTTGAAAGATGTCCACATCACTTGGGGAATTGATGACCATTCCCAGCTTGCAGTCATCTGCAAACTTGGTCAGCCATCACCCACTGATTTTGGCCTGCACTTCAGAGAAGTATATCCCGAATAACAGAGGCTCCAAGACCGATCCCTGGGATTACAGGTCTACTGCATGAGGTGGCTTCCACTATTTTGATTAGGTGAGTTATATCAGTGAGACAGTTTGATATGCATCTGGTAACATATGGATTGATGCCTAGTTGAAAGAGTTTCTCTATTATGCCCAGGTGAGGAAAAGTGTCAAAGGCTTTGGCAAGGTCAAGGTAGGCTGTGTGCATTGTCTTCCCCTTGTCCATGGCTTTAGTGACTGTCTCAAAGAAATCGACCAGATTTAACAGACATGACCTCCTCTTCACAAAGCCAAACTGTGTGGGATTGAGTGTTTGGAGGTTGCCAATGTCCCTGTTAATGAGATCCATGATGATACGTTCCATGGTCTTGCAGATCAGGCTAGTTAGGTCGATGGGTCTATAATTTTCCAGATCGATGGACGCTCCACCTTTGTGTAAAGGGATGACAGTGGCTGTCCTCCATTCAGCTGGGACAAAGCTGGTACTCAGGCTTTGGTTGAATAGGGTGCCTAATGGTGCCGCAAGACCATGTCTGAGTTCATGTAGGATGCAGCCTGGGATGTGTCCCATGGAGGCTTTATTATTTGCCTTTGAGAGGGCAGTATGACCTATTCCCTAGAGATAAGAGAAGGGTGGCAGGTAGTGGGGATGACCTGATTTACTGATGGGTGGACAGAGGGGTAAAGTTTTCACTGACACTGTCAGCCAGTAGGTTGGCTATATCTACAGCATGTGTGTATGCGGTGTCCTTGACCACCAGTTCTGATCAGATCTGGGTGATTCCTTTGAGATTGCAGACATATGTGAAGAAGTACTTATGTCTGTCTCTAGCAGATGTGGCCAATTTGGACTCAAAGTTGGCTTTAGAAGATTTCACTAGTGCTCTTATTTGCTTGCTCAGGCTAAGTCAAGATTGCTTCCAATTAGATACCTGCTCCTTTTTGGTCCTGGACAGCAATTTTTTCCTTTTGTTATAGAGCTTATTTAATGCAGATGCCCACCAGCTAGGTTTACTCTTCCTTGCAGAGGATGATTTTGTCCTGTTGGGTATTCCTGATTCCATGCATCTATATAAATGCTTATATAATACTTTGGTGTAGATTTGGATATTGGTGCCAGTTCCTACAAAGGGAGAGGGGGTTGTGAAGCTGTTTATACCATCCTTCAGGAGGTTGTAATCAGCTTTGGAGAAGTTTTTTTTTTTTGTTTGACCCTAGCTTGACGTTGGTCAGGACAGATAGTGACTTTGAAAGTGACCGCTTTATGGTTGGATGTTACCAGGGAGGATGATACTGTAGGGGTGCTGCAGTGGTTACTCATGTTGGTTTATACCAAGTCCAAGATATTATCACCTGTTGTGGGGGTAATGACTAGCTGTTCCAAGGCATTTGCACTGATAAAATCGAGGAATCTCTGGGCATTTGTGTTCTGGCATGAGTAGTTTTTCCAGTCTATGATTGGTTAGTTAAAATTGCCAAGTATCAGGGACAAAGGTTGAATATTGATAGATTCAAAGAGTTGAGATAGGTGGAGTGGGCATCTTGAGTCAAATTTAGGGGCCTGTAGCTAGTTATGATTTGAATAGGGGTCTTGTCAATGGTTAACTACACCTTGAGTGTCTCCTGTAGGTCATAATGTTTGACCAGCCTGTACGTGTGTGTGTCTTTAATATATATTGAAACTAAACCTCCTTTGCCTTTGCTGGACACAGTTGGGATCTGAATGTATGACAGGATGAGTAACCAGGTATGGCTTAGGTGCTCTCCACAGCTTTGAGCCAAATGTTAGTATTTTCCATGGTTAAGAATGCTTGCAATGAGTGCTGTTTCATGTTTAGACTCCTAGCATTTAGCAGCATGACCTTAATTTGCATTTTGTTTAAATTTTTATGTTGATAGTATCAACCTCATGACTTTTCCTAAAAATGGCCCTATGGGGGAGGCAAGAGCATTTGCCAGAAGCCTGAAGCCAAAGTGAGACAGATGCAGGCCATCTCTAGCAAAGCATCATGGTTTGTAGATCATATCTTCCCAGGCTGTCAGGTATTGGATCCCCCCAGAATGACACCAGAAACTAAGTCAGTTGTTAAAGTCAATAATTTTCTGTTTGTATTGAGGCATCATTCTGGGTGATGGTAGAATGCTGCTTAAGGCTAGGGACACACCTGCCTGGTACACATATTCAGTGAGCTCAATCATGTCTCTCTTCATATAGTCCAGGGAGGTACTTCTCAAGTTGTTCACGCCAACATGGACTATAACAGAATCATAACAGTACCTGTTGTTGAGAGACTCGATTGTGTGTGTGATATGTTGGACTCTGGCATCTGACAAACAACTAATCATGACTTTCTCCTTATCCAGCCTGATAAGAGGCACATCTGTGTGTCTCACAATGGAGTCTCCTATGACTAATATGTTGGGTTTATGGTTAGGCCTTAATGGTTATGAGACACAGGTGTGTGGAATATGCTTTGTAGATGGTGTGGGGGGTTGTGGAGTTCACATGTGTTTTTGCCTCTGAGGCCTCCTTTGTTTGGGCTTGTTTTTGTTGAGAACCTCTGCATATGTGGGTGTGTGTTGTGTAGTTGTGGATGATGTTTGAGGTGTAGTGATTGTGTTGACAACCTTCTCAGTGCCAGATATTCTGGTTTGTGAGGGAGAGAGCATAGGCTCTAGGTTCTTAATGTAATTGCATCTCTCACAAATTGTGTTCCTAGGTGGTAGTAGTAGATGGTTGTCCATGTACATGATTCAGTTGCTACACTGTCTCAGGATGCCCATATCAACTAGGCTGGCAGGAGAAATTGTAGGAAATTGCCCATCCATATTTGTCAGAATCTGAGGGAAAGAGGCCAGGGACAGCTACTGGGTAGGGCTAAAGCTCAAGTGCTTAATCCAACACTAAGAGGCTTAGAATAACACTTACAATTTAAACAGGCTTAAAACAAGCAGTAATAAATGCAGCAGAAAATATGCAATTGAACACTTTAAAGTAACAGAAAAAGCAAGATGAAGTAATAGAGTAGGAAGGGGAAACACAAATACTGTAAAAGCAGCTGAATAAAGTGCTTTTTGTTAGTAAAGTGGAAAGGTAGAAATGAGGAACAGAAGAAAATTCAAGGTTAAGAAACTAAGGGGAATAGCCTTCCCAAATGTTCTTTATGTAATAGGTAGAATGAACTAATGAGACTGGACTAGCAGAAGTGTCCCAGATCAAATTTTTCAGTAGGGGTGAGCAACTGCAAAGCCACCAAGTTTATGAACAAGACAATTTGGAGGGTAAGAAACTATGCTACAGCTACTAGCTACATTATTTTGGACAGAAAACTCTACATAAATGGGCTTTACAGGAAAGGCTCACCCAGATTCTACTACACTTTGCTGTGAGGGAAAGGTTAGTCTGCTTTTTATTTGTTGTGTTTTGTATTACTTTATTGCTTTTTCTATTTTGTATACTGTGATTTGTTTTCTTTACAATGTGTTTTACTTGCATTCTGCTTTTAACTGCATACTAAAACTTGAAAAGAGACCACAGCTCTGTCTCTTGAGAGTCAGACACCCTCCCACCTGGTTACTGTTGTGTTCTTAAACACCACTGTCTTTCCATTTGCCTGCCCCTAATGTTAATTTGACCATATATCTCATTTCCTCTTTGCTTTTACTGGCTGGTGTGAGTAAGCACAAAATTATCATTTTGTGAAATCACTCCCTTCAACTATTTACATTTATTGGCCATCCTACTGTATTCCATAGTACCAGAATACAAAAGTGACCACCCCCTTTCAATCTGTTTTAAAAATAGTGAATCTTCACTAAAACTTAACTTTTAGACAGATAAAACTTAAGTTGCCTACTTTCACATTTAACTCTAGTGCACACTGCAGTGTTTAGGATAAACCATTTTATCATCTTACATTTTAGCATATTTTAGCTTTTTCATACTGAGAGCTGGATTTTCTGTTTGTAAGTACTCTATCCTACCTTTTCTGTGCCTTTTTGATAATTGTTTACAGTTAAAAGCATTATTGAGTCTGCTCCTTGATCTGCTTAAAACTTTCATTTAGTGGCTACAGCTAGGAACTGTAATAGTGTGCATTACTATTTGCATTTTTTTATTTAATTACTAAATTGTAAACTGCTTTTTCATACTGTGACTTGTATTTTCTCTTTGTGGGAGTTCTTTCTATGCTTTTAAAGTGAGGTTTTTGTGTTCTGCTCAGGTGGCATAATCTTGATAGAGGCCTGTTGTCTAGGCTGGTAGTTTTCTTTGAGTTTCCTGTTTCTGGCAGCCATTTTCTGCTGATTGTCTTCATTATTATTGAGAGTAACAAGGGCTCTTGACCTTATGTAGTACGAGTGATTGGGTAATAGCAGGGGCTGAGTAGTAATCTGATCTTCCAACTCTTCCATTCTTACTGCTATATAAACCCTGTGTCTTATAAAGGTTCTGCTTGTATGGCTCAGACTCTGGATTGCATTGCATAAGTGGAAATTCCTTAAGATTCCAAGAGCAGGATAAGTTATTTCTTACACTTATTTCACTGAACTGCACTTCTGAAATGCTTATAATTGTGCTAAACAGTTGATCTACATTTTGCACTGTTATAAAGCTTTTTTATTGTTTCACTGCATTTATGTACTGTTTTATACTGTTTTAACATTACTTAAGTGTAAACTGCTGCTTTTTCATACTGAGAGTTGCATTTTCTGTTTGTGAGTGCTCTATCTGACCTTTTCTGTGCATTTTTGATAATTGTCTGTTTACAGTTAAAAGCATTCTCGTGTCTGCTCCTTGATCTGTTTAAAACTTTCATTTAGTGGCTACAGCTAGGAACTGTAATTTCCCACCCACCCTCCCTAGTGTTGTGTGTTCTTATACTTGGTGGCTTTGCAGTTGCCCACCCATACGTATATTTGATCTGTGACACTCCTCCCAGTCTAGTGTCATTAGTTCACTCAATATAACAGAGAACATTTGTGAAGGCCAACCCACTCAGATTCTTAACGTTGAATTAACGTCTGTTCCATTTCCACTTTACTGGGAAAAAAAATTTCTAAGCTTGCTTCCACCCTTTCCTGTGGCAGGTCTTGCCCAGATACAGATTTGCTGTGTCCAGGACTGTTTGTGAGCTCCTAAGTCCCCTCCCCACTTAACTGGGGTTAAACTATTCCTGGCGCCATAAAGTCTGTTCTTCAAAATTTCACCTGCAACTAGCCAGCTTTTTAGTTTTAGCGCTCATATGTTTCTTTGAGCTCAGCACTTGTTCAGAACTCACTGTAAGCACTAAATACATTACAAATTACTACAGCACTCAACTTTCCTCACTTGCCTAGAGGAAAACAATTTTTAGTACTTAATAAATAAGCACATATTCAGGCATGTCTGAAGGTCAGCTCCTGGTGTTTTCTCCTGTCTACCTGATGAATCTGGGCATCTCGGGACAATGCAGCAATTGCCTCATGTACACAGACATCCATCTCCTCCTACCACCCAACACTACGACCTGTGAGAGATGCACTTATATAGCCAAACTGGAAGAAAAGCTCTCTTCACCAAAGACTGGCCTAGACAGTCAAGAGGAGAAGGTAAACAATTGCACCGCATCACACTCATCACATAATCCCTCAAAACCTACACCACCAAAACGCACACACAGAAGCACAAAACACACACCTACATTTGCAGAGGCTCTCAGTACAAATCTACCCAAACAACAGAGACCTCCAAAGCAGAAATTGCAAGCAACCTTCACCTCCCCCAACACAACCCAAATGACGCATAGCCCACATACTCAGTGTTCCACTCAACTACAGCCCATAAGGCATAACGTACCCAACATTCTAGTCATAGGTGACTCTATAGTCAGGCACAATGATGTTCCACTCACCAGGCTAAACAAGGAAAAAGTTACTGTCAGCTGCCTGTCAGGTGCCGGGATCCGCCACATAATGCACGCACTCAGGTCACTCCACAACAAGTACAAATATGACTCTGTCATTGTTCATGTTGGTGTGAATGACCTGAGATGTACCTCCCTGGACTACATGAAAAGAGACACGGAGGAGCTCTCCGATCTTGTAGCCCAGGCAGGTATGACCCTAGCCCTGAGTAGCATCCTGCCATCACCCAGAATGATACCATGGTACAAGGACAAAATGATTGACTTTAACAATTGGCTAAGCTTCTGGTGTCATTCTAAGGGAATCCAGTATCTGTCTGCCTGGGATAACATGATTGTAAGACCACGCTGCTTCACCTGAGATGGCCTGCACCTGTCGCCCTTGGGATTCGGGATATTGGCAAAGGCTTTTGCCACCCCTATAGTGCCTTTTTTTGGCAAGGTTCAAATTGCAAATTCACCACCATAACAGGTACAAGCAAGCAAAATCTGAGGGTAATGCTACTCAATGCTAGAAGTCTAAACCTCAAAATACACTCACTCGAGGCACTCCTTAAAATGGAGAACATTGACATCTGTGCAGTGACAGAGACCTGGTTCAAAGCTCCAGAGAGCACCCCTGAATTACCAGGCTATAATTCATACCACACCTTTCTGCCACTAAACCCGGACTGAAACACTAAGGTGGTGGCGTGTCCATATTCATTAAGGATATCCACACCTCCAAGCTACTTGCTCAGCATAATGCATCCGAGATTATCCAAGTTCAACTAACTCTGGGCAAAACTGCAATCCAGATTGTAGCTTGTTACAGACCTCCAACCATGCCCCAGGATTCCTACTCCTCTTTTCTTGACTCACTGGAATATATTAAGGTACAACCCAACACTCTAATAATGGGTGATTTCAACTACCCTACCATTAACTGGAAAAACTACTCATGTACCAACTCTTTTGCTCAACGTTTTCTGGAAATCATCAATTCCAACGCCTTGGATCAACTTATCCACATCCCCACCAGGGGAAGCAATATCCTAGACCTGGTCATCACCAACATGGGTGGCCGGTGTTCCACAACAGAGGTCAGCTCCTCATTGGTCAGATCCGACCACAAGCTAATCACCCTAGAGATCCACATCCCGCTCCCACCCCTCATTAGGGAAACAACCGTAAATAATTTCTCCAAAGCCAACTTCACACTTCTTAAGACAGAAGTGGCAAACTTCATGACACCCATGCAGATGGACAATAGAGGTACGACTGCTGAATCCTACACAAATGCACTTTATAAGCACTTACACGAGTGCATGGATCTTGCTATCCCAAACAGAACCAAGATGCTATCCTCCAAAAAAAGGAAGCCGATCTGGTGGTCTTCTACCATAAACAAACTCTACAACAGAAGAAAGAAACTGTTGCAAAAAAGAGTAAAATCCCATGATTGGAGAAACTCCCTGGTCAGCCTCAGTAAGAAGCTGAGATCCCTCATAAAATCCTCCAAAGCTAGTTATGAAAACAAAATTGCCACTGATTCTAAAGACAACCACAAAGCATTCTATAGCTATGTCAAGAATTTCAATGGCAACACTCAGATCTGCTCTGAGTTACAGCACAATGACACTAAATATACAGAACCAACTGATATTGCCAACATCCTGGCAGATAGGTTCAGTGCTAACTTTACCCCCATCTCACCCCCTAAAGGGCTCATCTTTATACCGGAAGAATGCAAAGTTCCTGTAATCACGACTGCACAGGTAAACACCTCATTCTCCAAAGCCAAGAACACAGCATCCATGGTACCTGACAACATCCCAGGCTGTCTTCTACATGAACTACAGAATGAACTGGCACCCCACCTAAGTACTATGTTCAATCATAGCCTCACCTCAGGCTTTGTGCCCATTGAATGGCGCACCATGACAGTTATCCCACTCCACAAAGGGTGGCCACCACAGACCCTGGGAACTACTGCCCCATTAGCCTGACGAGCCTAGTCTGCAAGGCCATGGAACGTATCATCATGGAACTCATAAACAAAGACACTGGAGATCTCCAAACTCTGGACCCCACACAGTTTGGGTTTATAAAAGGCAGATCATGTCTCCTAAACCTGATAGATTTCTTTGAAGTAGTCACCAAAGCCATAGATGAGGGTAAGGTGGTTCACACAGCCTATCTAGATCTTGCCAAGGCATTGGACACCATCCCCCACTCTGGAATTATAGATAAACTCACTAAGCTAGGTATAAATCCCTATGTCACAAGATGGGTTGCCAACTGGCTTACTGACAGAACCCACACTGTGAAAGTAGCAGACTCCAAATCAAACTTCAGACCAGTGACAAGTGGAGTACCACAGGGTTCAGTCCTGGATCCTCCCCTGTTTGGTATCTACTTCTCTGAAGTACAGGCTAACACAGAAGGTCTTTGGCTAACTAAATTCGCAGATGACTGCAAACTAGGAGCCATAATCAAAACTCCTAATGATGTGGACATCCTATAAAAGGGCCTCACTGAGACAGATGCCTGGTGTCAAAGACATGGTCTCAAGCTCAATGCCAAAAAGTGCATTGTTATCCCCTTTGGTAAAAACTCTGTACCCATGAACTACCACATAGGCGGTAGTCTACTTAACACCGAAAGTGTGAGAAGAGACCTTGGGACACAGGTGGACAGTAGTCTCTCCTTTGATAATCAAATCACCACAATGGTCAGGAAATCCTTCTACGTGGCACACCTCATCACAAAAGGTTTCTCATCCAGAGAAAAAGAGGTCATTGTTCCCCTCTACTCATCACTCGTTAGACCCATTATAGAGTACAATGCCCCTTTTGGTATGTACCTCACAAGACATCTACAATAAATGGAAAGGCCACAAAAACACCTCACAAAGAGGATTACTGGCCTCAAACAGTTGTCTTACACAGACCGTCTAAAAAAACTCCAGCTTTACTCTGTCGCATATTGCCTACTCAGAGGCGATCTCTGCCTAACATACAAAGCTATGTCAAACCCAGAGCTGTTGGACATGCTCCACTTAAAGAAATCCCAATCCCTCCGAGCTACATGCTCTAGGGACCTAAACCTTGTCACCACAATAAACAGAACATGCTGGAGGGATAGATTCCTGTCCCAGAGACTTCCCATACTCTGGAACAGACTACCTATCTATGTCAAACAGAGCTCCTCATTAGCACTCTTCTAGAAAAATCTTGATGATTGGATGGGTAATAGGAAATTCACCCCGAGGATCACTTCTGTGGTTCTGCTTGACAGGGGAACAGGAAAATAATTTTCTTGGGTGGTGAAAGCCAGGGTATCTTTTTGGCTAGGCTTGTACATGCCCTAGGGCCGGGCTCTAGGGCCAATAGCCTAGTACCTACCTATGAACCTATGAACCTACCTATGAATCTGTTGCAAGACCACCAGGTATTGGAGAGCCCACATTCTGCCTCTCAATAGTCATCTTGTGATTAGTGCTTCAGTTTTCTCCTGATGAGAGAAGGAGTACAGTTACATTATTTCCTGGAGACTGCTGATCTCCAGAAAGCTTAATAACTGCTTTATAAGTGACAGCTTAGAATCTGTGTTTATATTCTGATCCTGGTGAGACCAGGAGCAGAGTGCATTGATTCCTGACTCTTTCTGGTTGGAGAGTGAGTGTCTGTGCTTAACATACCTGATTGGTCTGGTTGCTATTCGAGGCATCTACCAGAAAAGGCTACAAGCCTGCAGACCCTTGCATCATCTGGGACAAGACTGTGAATCACCAAACAGGCCATGGCCTGCTTTTCTTCTTGGGATTGGTGCCAAAACTAGCTAGTTTTAGCTAGAACTAGCCAGTTTTTATTTTAGTTTCAGCACCCCAAACTGTTTCCTTGTGTTCAGCACTTGCTTAGAACTCATTGTAAGCAGTAAATAAACTACAAATTACTACAGCACTCGACTTTCCTCACTTGACAAGAGGAAAACAATTCTTAGTACTTAAATAAATAAGCCCCTATCCAGGCATGTCCATGGGTCAGCTCCTGGTGTTTGTTCCTGTCCACCTGATGAATCTGGGCATTTTGGGGCAATGTAGCAGTTGCCTCAAGTATACTGACAAACCTCTCCTCCTACCACCCAATACTACAACCTGTGAGAGATGCTCTTATATAGCCAAACTGGAAGCCAAGCTCTCTCCAGCCAAGACTGGACTAGACAGTCAAGGGGAGAAAGTTAACACCTGAACCACACCACACAAAATACATAGTCCTTCAAAACCCACACTACCAAAACCCACACATAGAAACACAAAGCACACACCCACATTCATGGAGGCTCTTAATAAAAATCTGCCCAAGTAACAGAGACCTCCCAAGCTGAAATGCAGACAACCACCACCACCCAGTACATCCCAAATGACACATATTCCACAAAATAAGCGTGCCACCCAGCCTTAGCCCATAAGGCAAAACAACGTACCCAACACACTAATCATAGGTGACTCTATAGTCAGGCACACCGATGTCCCACTCACCAGGCTAAACAAGGAGAAAGTTACTGTTAGCTGCCTGTGAGGTGCTAGGATCAGCCACATAACGCACGCACTCAGGTCACTCCACAACAAGTACAAATATGACTCTATCATTGTCCATGTTGTTGTGAATTACCTGAGATGTACCTGCCTGGACTACATGAAAAGAGACATGGAGGAGCTCTTGGATCTTGTAGCCCAGGCAGGTATGACCTAGCCCTGAGTGGCATCCTGCCATTGCACAGAATGATACCACAGTACAAGGACAAAATGATTGACTTCAACAATTGGCTAAGCTTCTGGTGTCATTCTAAGGGGATCAAGTATCTGTCTGCCTAGGATGACATGGATGACAGACCACGATGCTTTACCAGAGATGGCCTGCACCTCTCACCCCTGGGATTCCAGATACTGGCTAAGGCTCTTGCCACCCCTATAGTGCCTTTTTTAGGCAAGGTTCAAATGCCAAATTCACCAGCATAACAGGTACAAGCAAGAAAACTCTGACGGTAATGCTGCTCAATGCTAGAAGTCTAAACCTCAAAATGCACTCACTCAAGGCACTCCTTAAAATGGAGAACATTGACATCTGTGCAATGACAGAGACCTGGTTCTAGGTTCCAAAGAGCACCCATGCATTACTGGGCTATAATTCATACCACACCTTTCGGCCACCTAATATGTACTGAAACACTAAAGGCGGGGGAGTGTCCATATTTATTAAGGATATTAATACCTCCAGGCTAGTTGCTCAACATAATGCATCTGAAATTATCCAAGTGCAACTAAAACTGGTCAAGACTGCAATCCAGGTTCTAGCTTGTTACAGATCCCCCATCATGCCCCAGGATTCCCACTCTTCATTTCTTAAGATGCTGGAAAATTTGAAGGTACAACCCAATTATCTTAATTATGGATCATGTCAACTACCCCACCATCAACTGAGAAAACTACTCATGTACCAACTCATTCACTTAATGTTTTCTGGAATTCGTAAACTCCAATGCCTTGGATCAGCTTGTCCACACCCTCACCAGGGGCAACTATATCCTGGACCTGATCATTACCAATATGGGTAACCGGTGTTCCATGCCAGAGGTCAGCTCCTCGCTGGTCAGATCCGACCACAAGCTAATCACCCTAGACATCCATATCCCACCCCCACCACCCATTAAGGAAACCACCATCAAAAACTACTCCAAAGCCAACTTCATGCTTCTTAAGACAGAAGTGGCAAACTTCATGACACCCATACAGATGGAAAATAGAGTTATGACTGCTAAATCTTACACAAATGCACTGTATGAGCATATACACGTGTGCATGGATCATGCCATCCCCAACAGAACCCAGATGCTATATTCCAAACAAGGAAGCCAATCTGGTGGTACCCTGCCATAAACAAACTCTACAACAAAAGTAACCACCCCTTGGTTACAAAAGTAACCACCCCTTTCAGTCCATCTTGCTGTTTTAAAAATAGTAACTCTCCACTAAACCTTAACTTTTTAAACAGGTAAAACTCAAGTTACCTACTTTCATATCTAACTTCTCTAGTGCACACTGCAGAGCGCATTCTTTTCAATCTTACCTTTAAGCATCCCTGTTACTAGCACTTTCTCTAATACCTAAAAAGATCATCTCTACTTGACTCCAAGTAGACTTTTCTCTATCTGTTAAACCTAGCACTTGCTCCTACAGTACTTATTACCTTGATACGGCACTCTTATAGATAGCACCCCAAAAAGGCAAACCCCCATTTCTCGGTCACTCACGTCCCCCGGAATCTCTTTTAAAGTTTTTTTGTCTAGTCCTTCTAGCATGTCGAGGCTCAGTTGCTAGTGTCCTCTCCTGCTCAGCTGGTGAACCTGGGAATATTGAGGCAATGTTACAATTGCCTCATGTACACAGACAACCCTCTCCTCCTCCCACAAAACACAAATACATGCGAGAGATGCAACTATACGGCCAAACTGGAGGCTGAGCTCTCTCAACATAGGACTGGCAAGACCAGTCAGGAGGAGAAGGTTACCACACACACTATAGACCCAGTCTCACATAGTACCATCACAACCTCAAATCATACACATAAGCACACAAAGACATACTCGGCGGCTCTGATCAAAAATCTACCAAAACAGCAGAGTCCACCAAAGCAGACACCCAAACAACCACCACCTCAGAACACAACACCTGCAACACATAGACCTCACAGTCAGAGTGTCAAACAGTCACAGCCCTTAAGGCCAAACACAATGCCAGACACACTAGTCATTGGTGACCCCATAGTCAGACACACTGACGTCCCGCTCACCAGACTGAGTAAGGAGAAGGTCACAGTAAGCTGCCTGTCGGGCGCTAGAATCCGCCACATAGCAAGCACTCAGGTCTCTCAACAGCAGGTACAAATATGACTCAGTCATTGTCCACGCTGGTGTAAGCGACCTGAGGCGTACCTCCTTGGACTACATGAAAAGAGACATTGAGGAGCTCTCTGATTATGTAGCCCAGGCAGGTATGACCCTGACCTTGAGCAGTATCCTACCTTCACCAAGAATGATGCCACAATACAGAGATAAGATGATCAGCTTTAACAATTGACTTAAACTCTGGTGTCATTCAAAGGGGATCCAATGTCTGTCTGCCTGGGATGACATGCTGGACAAGCCACGCTGCTTCGCAAGGGACGGCTTGCACCTGTCACCCTGGGATTCGGATATTGGCAAAGGCTCTTGCCACCCCATAGTGCCTTTTTAGGCAAGGCTCAAATTCTAAACCTACCACCCTAGAACACAAAAAGGAAAAAAAAGAAGGGTAATGCTGAGCAATGGCAGACGGCTAAATCTCAAAATGCACGCACTCGAGGCCCTTCTCAGTATGGAGAACATCGATGTCTGTGCAGTGACAGAAACCTGGTTCAAGGCTCCTGAGAGCACCCCAGCACTATCAGGTTTTACCTCTTATCATGCGTTCCGGCCCCAAAATCCGGACAATACCAAGAAAGGAGGGGGGGTATCCATATTCATCAAAGACACCCACACCTCAAGACTGGTGGCAATGCACTATGCATCAGAGACCATCCAGGTGCAATTAACCATAGGCAAGACTGCTCTGCAAATTGTAGCATGTTACAGGCCACCCTCACAAACTCAGGAACCTCACATGGCCTTCCTGAAAACACTAGAGGGGATAAATGTATCACCAAACACCATCATACTAGGTGACTTCAATTACCCTAATATAGACTGGGAACACTACTCAAGCCCAAACACCCTAGCCCAAAAGTTCCTGGAATTCATAAACTCAAATGCCATGGAACAACTAGTCACCATCCCCACAAGAGGAGAAAACATACTTGATCTCATCATCACGAACATGGGAGCACAATGTTCAACACCGGAAGTATACCCCTCACTGGTGAGATCAGATCACAAACTAATCTTGCTGGAGGTCCTCATCCCACCCCACCTGAAATAAAAAGACCACAGTAAAGGACTTCTCGAAAGCCGACTTCACACTTCTAAAGACTAGTGTGGTCTCCTTTAAGGGCCCCGAGCTGACGGAAAACAGTACTCAAGCCGCTGAATCACTTACAAATGCCTTCTACCAGCACCTGCAGGACTGCATGGATAAGGCAATCCCAAGCAAAACAAAGACTCTTTGTACCAAAGGCAAGCGTCCACTCTGGTGGACCCCAGCCATAAACAAACTCTACAACAAAAGGAGGAAGCTACTACAAGATAGAGCAAAATCCTTAAAAGGTAAGACACCCTTGATCACTATAAGTAAAAAACTAAGAGCTCTCATAAAATCATCCAAAGCAAATTTTGAGAGAAAAATAGCTAAAGACTCAAAAGACAATCATAAGGCCTTCTTTAGCTATAGTTAGAAACCTGGGAGGAAACTCCCAGATATGCTCAGAACTAGTTCAAAATGATGTGAAGATTACTGATCCTACAGACATTGCCAACATACTGGCTGACAGGTTCAGTGCAAACACCCCCCCCCAAAAGGAGAGATATCTATACCAAGCGATTGCAGCCCCCCAAACATCTCCAACGCCCAAGTGAGAACTGCTCTCTCCAAAGCAAAAAACACAGCATCCATGGGACCTGATGGTGTCCCCGGCTGTGTGCTCCACGAACTCAACGAGGAATTAAACCCACAGCTAGGACAGCTGTTTAATCATAGTCTTACCTCTGGATACGTACCCAGGGAGTGGCACACTGCAACTGTGGTCCCACTTCACAAAGGCGGTGCCTCCACCGACCCTGGAAATTACCGGCCCATTAGCTTGACAAGCCTTATCTGCAAAGCCATGGAGAGGATCATAATGGACCTCATAAATAAAGACATAGGGAATTTGCAGACTTTGGATCCATCCCAGTTTGGCTTTGTCAAAGGCAGATCATGCCTTCTAAACTTGGTTGACTTTTCGAAACAGTCACCAAAGCCATTGATGAGGGAAAGGCAGTCCATACAGCCTACCTCGATCTGGCGAAGGCCTTTGATACAATACCCCGCTCGGGTATCATTGAAAAACTCATCAGCTTAAATGTTAACCCATACATCACAAGATGGGTTGCAAACTGGCTGAGTGACAGAACCCACAGGGTCAGAGTTGCTGGCGCCATGTCAGACTCAAAGCCTGTCACAAGTGGTGTACCACAGGGCTCAGTCCTGGGCCCACTCTTGTTTGGCATCTACTTTTCCGAAGTACAAGCAAACACAGGAGGGTTATGGCTGACAAAGTTTGCAGATGACTGCAAACTGGGCCATAGTAGAAAACACATCTGACACAGATATCCTTCAGAAGGGTCTCACAGAAACGGATAACTATTGCCAGAGCCATGGCCTAAAGTTAAATGCCAAAAAATGCATAGTCATACCCTTCGGGAAAAACAAGGTTACCCCTAGCTACCAAATAGGTGGCAATCCACTGAGTACAGAAGAAGTTATCAGGGACCTGGGGACCCAGGTTGATAGTAGTCTGTCATTCGACACCCATGTAGCTAAAGTAGTTAGGAAGACCTTCTACATTGCCCACCTTATCATGAAGGGATTCTCATCTAGATCAAGGGAGGTCATAGTCTCCCTATACTCATCACTCATCAGACCAATGATTGAGTACAATGCCCCATTCGGAATGTATCTGACCCAACACTTGCAGCAGCTGGAGAGGCCACAAAAGTTCCTCACCAAAAGGATAAAGGGTCTCAAACATCTGTCCTATGCTGCCCGACTGAAAGAACTCCAGCTCTATTCAGTCGCCACCGCTTGCTCAGAGGTGACCTTTGCCTAACATACAAGGCCGTGTCAAACCCAGATTTGATGAATAAACTTCACCACTAAAAATCAAGCTCCGTAAGAAACACAAGGGCGGGAGACTTAAGCCTCGACACGGCTATTAATAGGGCGTGCTGGAGGGATAGATTCATCACCCAAAGACTCCTATGCTGTGGAATAAAATCCCGGTATATGTGAGGCAGAGCACCTCGCTGGCCTTGTTCAAGAGAAATCTTGACCAATGGATGGGAGATCGCAGATATACCCCAGGGATTACCTCAGTGTCACTGCTCAACAGAGGCACAGCAAAATAATGGGTATAGTTCCCCATACTAAAGGGGTGGCGTAAGCCACAAAACTATGGGCTAGGCTTGTAAATGCCCTCGGGCAGATAGCCTAGTATGAACCTATGAACCTATGAAACTATGAACAGAAGGAAGAAGCTGTTGCTAAAAAGAGTAAAATCACAAGATTGGAGAAACTCCCTGGTCAGCCTCAGCAAGAAGCTGAGATCCCTCATAAAATCGTCCAAAGCCAGTTATGAAAATAAAATCACCACTGATTCCAAAGACAACCACAAAGCATTCTACAGCTATATCAAGAATCTCAATGGCAACACTCAGATCTGCTCTGAGATACAGCACAATGGCACTAAATATACAGAACCAACCAATATTGCCAACATCCTGGCAGATAAGTTCTGTGCTAACTTTACCCCCCTTTCACCCTCCAAAGGGCCCATCTTTAATACTGGAAGAATGCAAAGCCCCTGCAATCACAGATGAACAAATAAAGACCGCACTCTCCAAAGCCAAGAACACAGCATCCATGGGACCAGACAACATCCCAGGCTGCGTACTGCATGAACTACAGAACAAACTGGCACCCCACCTAAGTACCATGTTTAGTCATAGTCTCACCTCAGGCTATGTGCCTACTGAATGGCGCACAGTGATGGTTATCCCACTCTACAAAGGGGGTGCCACCACAGACCCCAGAAACTTCCACCCCATTAGCCTGATGAGCCTGGTCTGCAAAGCCATGGAACATATCATCTTGGAGCTTATAAACAAAGACATAGGTAACCTCCAAACCCTGGACCCCACTAAGTTTGGGTTTGTAAACAGTAGATCATGTCTACTAAATCTGTTTGACTTCTTTTAAGCAGTAATCAGAGCCATAGACAAGGGCAAGGTATTGCACACAGCCTATCTTGACCTCACCAAGGCTTTCATTACCATCCCCTACTCTGGTATTATAGATAAACTCACTAAACTGGGCATAAATCCCTATGTCACAAGATGGGTGGTCAACTGGCTCACTGATAGAACCCACAAAGTAAAAGTAGCCGACTCCAAGTCCGACTTCAGACCAGTGATGAGTGGAGTACCACAGGGTTCGATCCTGGGCCCGCTCTTGTTCGACATCTACTTCTCTGAAGTGCAGGCCAACACAGAAGATCTTTGCTAACAAAGTTTGCAGATGACTGCAAACTGGGAGCCATAATAGAATCACCTAATGATGTAGAAATTCTACAAAAAAGCCTCACAGAGACAGATGCTTGGTGTCAAAGTCATGGCCTCAAGCTCATTGCCAAGAAGTGCATTGTCATCCCCTTTGGGAAAAACTCGGTACCCATGAACTACCATATAGGCAGTAGCTCACTAAACACTGAAAGTGTGATAACAGACCTTGGGGCACAGGTGGACCGTATTCTCTCCTTTGATAACCACATCACCACAGTAGTCAGAAAATCCTTCTACGTGGCACACATCATTACAAAAGGGTTCTCCTCTAGAAAAAGCGAGGTCATTATTCCTTTCTACTCATCCCTCATCAGACCCATTATAGAGTACAATGTCCCGTTTGGCATGTATCTCACAAGACACCTACAACAACTGGAAAAACTGGAAAGGCCACAGAATTACCTCACTAAGAGGATTACCAGACTCAAACAGATGACATACGCAGACCGTCTCAAAAACTCCAGCTCTACTCTGTTGCATATCACCTACTCAGAGGCAGTCTCTGCCTAACATACAAAGCTATGTCAAACCCAGAGCTGTTGGACATGCTACACTTAAAGAAATCCCTATCTCTCCATACCACACGCTCCAGGGACCTAATCCTTGTCACCACAATAAACAGAACATGCTGGAGGGATAGATTCCTGTCCCAGAGACTTCCCATACTCTAGAACAAACTACCCATTCACATCAAGCAAAGCTCCTCCTTGGCCCTCTTTAAGAAAAATCTTGATGACTGAATGGGAAATAGAAAATTCACCCCGGGGATCACTTATGCAGCACTGCTCATCAGGGGTACAGGAAAATAATTTTCTTGGGTGGTGAAAGCCAGGGAATCTCTTTGGCTAGGCTTATATAGGCCCCAGGGCTGATAGCCTAGTACCTACCTATGAACCTATGAACAGCAGAAAAACAACAGTGAGAAACAAAATGAAAGTTTTAAATAGGAAAAAAGGGAGTAAGGAGTCTCTAGAGAATGCTTTTAGCTGCAAACAAATCAGTAATATGATACACTATTTTGCAGGAAAATCAGAACAAACAGATGCTTAATAAATGGAGAAAATTTCCAGTTAATACATTTCACACAGTGAAACTGGCTACAAAAGCTTTACAAACAGTGAGACAGTAACAGAAGTAGTTTAACAGGCCAAGTAAGGCAGACAATTGCAGTACAACAGTACAGATTATTTTATAGCAATAACATACTGTAAAAAGTAAGCAGCAGACAATAAAAAGTACACTGAATGGTAAGAATGAGCAATAACTAGTAGAAATAAGCAAGAAAACAGGATACTTATTGTTATATACTACAGATCAGAGTTGTGGTCAGTGCCCCTCCTCTGCTCAGCTCAGTGTGAATAAGCAGAAACCCTCTCAAAGGTAGGGCTTAAGTACAAGAAGGTTCAAACCTGAAACAACTTAAAAAAAGCTCAAAAGAACCAATAAGGTGCTTACTCTAAGCCCTAGACCAGTCAACCTTTACCAACCAGTGGCCAATCAACACAATCTTATCACTAACATGAACAATGGCTTCTGCTAATCCAACATGGCCTTTGAAAATATGCTCAGAACAAACAGCCACTGCAAACAAACAACCAAGCTCAGAAACAGCAAACCTCAAACTGGACTATGCTACAGCTACTAGCTACACTATTTTAGGCAGAAAACACTGCAGAGATGTTTATCTCAGCCGAAAAAAGCAATGAGACACTAAATTAAAGGTTTAAACAGGAAAAAGGAGCAAGGAGACTCAAGACAATGCATTTAACTGCAAACAAATCAGTTATATGATACACTTCTTGGCAGGAAAATCAGAACAAACAAACAGATGATTAACAAATGGAGAAAATTTCCAGTTAATGCCACTCTATCTATCTATCTATCTATCTATCTATCTATCTATCTATCTATCTATCTATCTATCTATTTATCTATCACAGTTTGATGACCAGGAAAGTGAGCTGTTCAGATTCATTGATTTATAGATATTCCAAAGCCACTGAATCTTATGACCATTTACACCTTGCCAGTAACACGCCCAAGCCACACCTCCTTCTGCAGGAGGGCCTTACTAGTCAATCCTGAAGTAAATTAGCAGATACCCATCTATTCACATAGATTATGTTTAAAGGAAGATAGTGTGTTACACTACTTAACATGTATGGTAAGTTTACTCCAGATGTTATTGAGGCATTGGGCTACAAACATTTCTCTACAACGTTTTTTTTTTTTTTTATCCATTAGTAATGATTTAGGTTTCTGGTTCTAATTTCAGTGGAAATATTGAACTTGTGGAGATACAGGATGTCCAGGACAATTTGATCTCTAATGGCAGAGGCATCTCCCTGAAATGTCTAAGTCACTGAATAAACAAACAGACCTTCTAGCCTCTCTTGGTAGCTCAAGGATATCAGACATCTGATCCCATTGTTTAGGACCTTTGGGTTTTTTTCTACTTGTTTGGTATGCTTAGTGAGATGTATCTCAAATGGGGCATTGCATGCAATAATTGGCCTGGTTAGTGTTGAGTATAATGGATTGATTACCTCTTTATAAACTGATGATAGTCCTTTGGCAATTAGCTAGGTTAAATAAAATAATTTCCTGATAACCATTATTACATGATGTTCCAAAGACATGGAGCTATCAACCCATATATCTATGTCCCTGACTAGAATTTCATTTTGTACTGATGTGTTGTTTATACAGAATATTCAGAGGAGAGCTTGTTTACCAAAAGTGGGGATGCTAAACTTTTTAGTACTTAGTTTGGGTCCATTTTTAGTACACCATGAGTTTACTAGGAAGAGCTAATTTTGGAGGGTTTGGGTGTCACAGTGCAGCCTAGGGTGACTTAATGGTAACCCCCAGTTTGCAGCTGTCTAAAACTTGTTAGCCCAAGGACATGGCTTTCTGATGGGAGATCTGAGACATAAAGGGCAAAAAGGAGATGTCCTTGCACTGTGCTCTGACGGACATTGCTAGTCACTTTTGTACTTTCTAATGAGACATTTTGTCTTTCAGGTAGTTTGCTATCCATCTAATGACATATGCCTTGAATTTTTAAAGCATTTAGTTTTTGTATGATGCCTGTATGGGGAATGATGTCATGTGAAGGTGCATTACAAATACTGCATGATCACTATCTACAGCCTCCATAACCTTATCAAAGATATTTACCATATTACATAGACATGACCTATCCTTCTCAAAGGCAAACTGTTCAGGGACAAGTCCAGTAAGGTTCTTGATATCACAGTTTATAAGGTCAGTTATACTACATTCCATTTTGTTGCAGATGATATGGACAGACTCAAATAACTCCCAACTATTCCCTGTCTCATATCGCCTACTTAGAGGCGATGTCTGCTTGACTTACAAAGCGATGTCTGACCCAGCTCTGTTAGAAATGCTAAATCTAAAGAAATCCCAGTCCCGCCACACCACACAGTCCAGAGACCTCAACCTCATTACCACAATCAAGAAAACATGCTGGAGGGACAGGTTCATAACCCAGAGACTGCCCATGCTCTGGAATAGACTTCCCATACATGTCAAGCAGAGCACTTCACTGGCCCTCTTCAAGAAAAATCTTGATGAGTGGATGGAAAATAGAAAATTCACCCCAGGGATAACTCCAGTGGCTCTACTCGATAGAGGCACTGGGAACTAAGGTCGGGTAGCCTAATGTCAGGGTAATTCTATGGGCTAGGCTTGTAAAGGCTCCAGGGCCATTAGTCTAGTACACACCTATGAACAAGATATTTCATGGCTTTGAACAGAAGTAATGGAGGTGAAACCTTTTTAAATGTGACACAGACCTCAAAGGTGCAACAGTAAAGTGGGTACACGTTATGCAACAGTAAAGTAGGTACACGTTATGCAGAATAGATTAACAAAGGCAGTATACAGAAGTAACTCTGATTACAGAATAGATTAACAAAAAAAGTATATATTATTTACATACAGAGTATAAAGCATCTGCCTGCAGAGATTTACACATTTCATATAGCATCATAATGAGACAGTGACTAAAGCATAAATAAAGCATATGAAATGTGCAATATAGGCATTTTATCAGGTATCACGGAAGTATATGTAAGTAACTTAATTTAGTAGGCATGTTTTTTTTTTTGTTTTTTTTTATTTAGCTTTAAAGCCTGTCAGAGTATGACTAGTGAGTACTCCTTCATGCATGGCTGGTTTATGGTGGAGTCTAACTAAAATAATGTGTCTCTGTTTTTGAATGTGGACCATTAATTATTAAGAAAGTTATTTAAATTTATAAAAGAACGTGTAGTAAAGTGATTGTCCATAAAACTTCAAAGAAGAGGAACAATGTGTGTGTGTGTGTGTGTGTGTGTGTGTGTGTGTGTGTGTGTGTGTGTGTGTGTGTAGGCGTGTGCGTGTGTGCGTGTGCGTGTGTGCGTGTGTGTGTGTGTGTGTGTGTACACACAATTAGTCTGGCTAACTAGATATGCAGTCAGAAAGAATATCTTATGATGTAAGTTGCAGAAACATTTTTCACCACTTTTATCAGCAGTTTCATACTTTGGGCCACTGCTCAACGTTTGTGACCACAAGTGAAGATGGAGGCATAGACAAGGTAAGAAACTGAACGCTTTGTCATATGATTAATTTCTCACTTCAATATTCTCACTATAAACTCAACACCTGCATTATCATTTTGTCCACCCATCCATCTGCTGGTCTCCCTTCTAGAGCCTTCTATCCTCATTCACAAACAAAATAGCAAGATTCTTAGGAAATCCTGCATTTCAGGTAGCAGTTTTTATACCTGCTAAAACAATCAACTCTTCCCTGAATGGCAGTCATAACGTATACATGAGGCACTGGTTTTCATAGCAGCTGCTTCCCATTCAGCAGAGAACTCCTATGCACAATAGAGATCACAATCACATGATAGACTTAAGGCTGAGAATGCAGACCATTGCTCTTCAATTACAGGAACCCTATGGCATGCAATAGTGGATCCAAGAACACACACTGCTTGCTGTAGTACTTCCAACAAGTCATTCTGTTATGCATGTTCTTTGCCTTCTCCAAGTCAACAAGACAGATATAGTTCATGCTGGTAAACTCGCAACTCTTCAAATATCTGTGTAAAGAGAGAGAGAGAGAGAGTCTGCTGTCTGTAGGAAGAGTTTGAATGTTTATGCAATTCATAATCAAATTCAGCATGTCATCTATACTGGTCTTCCTGAATAAGATGCTTAACTATAGTGTGAAATCTCCTTTCTACCACTATGGTGTATGCATTCCCATGCTGGCAATGGAATATGATCTTTCTGTAATGAGACCACTCCCCCAGCACTTTTTTGAGAACATGTGCTTTTATCCTGCTGGGCGCTGCACCACCTAATTTTTGCCATGATTTTCTTCCTTCTGTTATGCAGCCTGTTGATGTTGTGATTCCACCAGGGTGGTTTGTTTTTTTTAGTTAGTTCTGTACATCTTTCTGGTGGGTACACAGCTGCTGCTGTGCAGATTTTGACATGCCTGTATAGTGTTTTTTTTTTTTTACAGTTCCACATAGACAGCAGTGTTCTCAGGTTTTATGGGGGTTTGACATTTTATCACTTAATAGTAGGAAGTTAGAGTAGTTCCTGAATATTTCAGGGTTAGCTGGGTTTCCAAGTTCTATATTTAATTCAAAGGAGACCATTTTATGGTCTGACATAACCAGAGAAGACATTACACTAGGGGGTGTGCAGCACTCTCCCATATTAGTGAGGACCAGATCCATTAAGGTTGCACCCCTCGTTAGTGTATTTCTGATCCAGGGAGTTTGTGGAATCTCTGTGCCTGTACATGTGGTGTCAAATATGATTCCCAGTTAATAGTGAGGTAATTAAAGTCACCCATGAATATGGTATTGGCTTGGATGGTGAGTGTTTCCATTAAGTTTAAGTACATGATATGGGTTTCCTGGGTCATAGAGAGGACCTATAGCCTGCAAGGAATTGGTATTGCATTTTACCTATGGTGATGTGAACATGGAGTAGCTCAAGTGCATTGCCATATTTGAACAGCCTTGAAGTATATTTATTTTTGATGTAAACTGAGACATCTCCACCTTTAGTTCCTGTCTGTGTATTAGCTGGTCAAAACTGTCGGTGTGCTCTTTGCTGCTTTAAACCATGTCTCTGTAATTACACAGACATCACCATTCTCTAGGGTGAACAGAGCATCTATTGAATGGAATTTTTTGCTTAGACTCCTGGCATTAAGCAGTAATACCTTTAGATTTTCTTGGTTTTGATTTGCTATGTCAGAAGTACTTTCAGTTTGTCATTGCCTAAAAAAGGCACTATGGGGAGGACAGCTTTTTAACTAATATTCAGAAGGCTAGAGGGGAAAGGTGCAGATCATCCCTGGCAAAACAACATCGTCTGTTGACCATCTTTTTCCATGCTGACAAATAGTGCACCCCCTCAGAATGGCATCAGAAACTAAGCCAATTTTATTTACTTTTATTTTACATTTGTTGATCGGGAAAGTCCGACTGGATACATGTCCATTTTCAGTGGAGGCCCGGGGAAAACAGCTCCACAGTTAAGTTTTAAGAAAAATATAAGGAGTATACAGAAGTATTCAAATTTACAGAGGTTACATAGGTAACGATTATTATTAAAGTCAATCATCTTTTATGTGTATTGTGGCATCATCTTTGGAGAAGGTAAAATGCTGTTCAATGCTAGGCTCATATCATTCTGTCTTCATATAGTCTAGAGCAGTACATTTCAGGTCATTTACACCAACATGAACTATGACTATTTCATGTTGGTTCGATTCTCGGCTGGATTGCGGGGAGTGCATTCTGTGTGGAGTCTGCATGTCCTCCCCGCGGTTAGGTGGGCATTCAAAAGACATGAGTAAATGGGCGTGCCTTCGTTGAAGGTTGAACATCGAGCTGGCACCTCGGCGTTCATGAAAATCTACTGCCAATCATTAGAGGACCGGAGTTCCGCTGTGGCGACACCTAACCGGGAAAAGCCGAAAGACAAGACCAGTGGTCCAATGACCTGGGTGAGCGTGTAATGTGGCAGATTCTGGCCCCTGATAAGCAACTGACCGTTACTTTCTCCTTACTCAGCTTGGTGAGAGGGACATCAGTGTCTCTTACAATGGAATCTCCAATGACCAGAACATTTGGTTGCATGGTGGCTTGCCTTATGGCCTTATAAGTAGAGGCTATATGAGATGTGGAGACATGTGTTGATATGGGTGTTGTTTTGAAGGAGTGTAATTGGAGCTGCTGAGGGTAGTTGTTATGTGTGCTTCATCTAGGAGGTCTTTGGGGTTCAGGAAGGTTACATTTAAGTGCCTCAGCATATGTGGGTCTATGTGTTTGCTTTGAATTGTGTGTGATGGATGCAGCGTGTGTACTACTGACAACCTTACTGACATTAGCAGTGCTTTTATGTGACGCTTTGCCTCCAGTGACATTGTGTAAATACACCTTTCACATACCATATCAGTTTGTTTGAGAATTAACTGGTTGTCAGTAAACATAAGGCAATTTCTGGTAACAGAGACAGTGGAAAAGCTCATACCCATGGCAATGGACCCTTTCTTATTGATTAGACAGTTGGAATGAGAATATTAAGTAATCTCAGGAGTATCCGGTTTGCAACTCTGGGGGGGGGGGGGTAGTCCTGTGTGCAGCTAGTTATTGGCAAAATTTCAATGGTGTTTTACAAGAAAAATGTCAACTCAAGGTGTCTGCTCTTTTTCAATTCACTTTTACTTTTACACTGTGAGATGCTATGGCAGTTAAGATTGGACTGCACTTATCCACCAGAGATTTATGAAAGTGTATCCATCACAAGTGAACTGAAAAAGAGAGCTGACAGACTTTAATTTGATCACCATTGCTATATTATATGCTTAGTTTTCTGTTTTTGTTTATAATATCTTTCATTTTCTTCAATGTTACTTCTTTTGTTGCTTTTGTTATGTAACAGTTCATTCATTTTTTAAAGTTACTAGGTTTTCAAGAACTTTGTGGGGTTTGTAGACAGAACTAATTTGACTGGTTTAGTACAGAGGTGTGTATACTATGTCACCAGTCTGTTCTTGTTTTTAATGTGGATTACCTACAGCATCATGATTCTGAAGATGTCTATTGATTAGATGAAAGCACTATACTGTGATTTATCGTATGTATTTTCTTTACATGTTTTTTAACATTAAAAGTGCACAGCTTATGAGTACGTCTCATTGTTTTTTTCTTTCTATTACGAGTTTTATTTTATTACCAGCTCCACGATTCTTCATTTATTTTTTATTAATTAAAAAAAAAAAAAAAATAGTGTAACCCTCTTTCACTCATACTCCTGGTCTGGCAAGGACCAAATTCTAAAAAAAATGAAGTGCTCCTTAGTTGTTGAAACAAAAGCAGCTCTTCTTCAGAAGATTGCTATTATTTTAGGTACTCTGACCCTATGGTTGACTCTGAAGTTATTTTAACTATCAGGAAGCCCTCCTCTTCTCAGATATATTTTGCTTAGTGGGATGAGTTTACTGTTTGGGCACAGAGATATCGTACTCTGCCCAAATTAATACATTTAATAAATTAGCAGTTTATTCTGACCAATCTCATCAACTTCTGTGACTTGCATTTTTGTTTTGCGACTTTGAAGGTGCACCAGTAAAATTGTGGTAGTTAGATGGGGAAAATGTATATCTCCAAACCATCTGCTTAAACAGTTACTTAAAGGAGTCTTTGCTTACCTTAAAGGAACCCTTCTTCAGTTTTGGATCAGAACATCATGCCTGAGAGGCTGAGCTAGCCTCATTCCAAACTGGCTATTTTTGTCAGACTTGAATTTGAATTTTGCTGTATGAATGATATTGTTTCTGCTGTCTATTTTCACTGCAGCTAGGGTATCTGTGCTGCAGAACATTCTCTGTATGTATCCACAGATGATATTTCTCAAACATTAACTGCCCCTTAAACATAGACAATGTTTGTTTAAAAAAAAATGTTTTCCAAACTGTCCTTAAAGAAATCTGTTCAATTCCCCATTTACTTTCTGAGCAGAAACAAATCAAGATTCTAGAGATCCTCTCATACCATGAATATGCGGTTCCCTATTATATGATCGAAGACGCATTCTTTTGAATGCGTCTTGATTGAACTTGTAAGCATGAAATGGCAAAATACCGAAACGGAATATAAGCGAATTCTTTCCCTGGGAAAGAAATTGCTTGGCCGCATTTGTTATTTTGCCATTTTCGTCACTGTAGTGCGATCTCGGAGTTGGTATATTTAAGTAGGGGGATGTGGGGGCACAGCCCCCCACATCGGGGGTGGTGGTGGTGGGGGGGTGATGCCCCCCACTTTATGTAATGTTTTAAAGGTTTTTTTTCTTTTTCAGTGATTTTTTTTTTCCCTGGGAAAAAATCACTATTCTAAGTGTTTGGGATTGTAAGCTTTTGTTTACATGGGGTTGATGAATCAGCATTCGCTTTTTTAAGCTTTCGTTGATTTAATATAGACCCAAATATGCACTGTCAGCTGAGAGGTTACCTTAATGGGGTGACTGATTATATTTCTGCTTTGTTTTTGGTCAGGAGTGTCTAGTGGTAGTTAAACAAACACTTTCCAAGTCGATTGTTAACTGTATTGTCTGTCAACTGATGCAGGACTATTCCAAGGGGGAAAAAGGTGTTCCTCCATGCTAGGATGATGTTAAAGCCCATTCTGGATTTTTTGTTTTAGATTTTTGGTTGTTATTCTGTGAATTGGTTAAAAAAGTCATTATTTATAATACACAATTACACGTGCATATATATATATATATATATATATATATATATATATATATATATATATATATACAGAGAGAGAGAGAGAGATAGATATATAAAGAGAGAGAGAGATAAATAATAAATGTACAAATGAAGATTCAAAAAACAATGGTCTAAAAAGATCGAACACATGAAACACTGAAATAAAATAATGAAAGCACTTTTTTATCGGGGGTCAAGCCATTCTGCACCCATATGGCCTTTCTAATTATATATACCAATTCTAAGATCACAGTATAGCAGGGAAAGGGCAAATTCCTAGACCCCACTATACTATGATCTTGTGTGTGTGTGTGTGTGTGTGTGTGTGTGTGTGTGTGTGTGTGTGTGTGTGTGTGTATGTGTGTGTGTTCAGAAAAACACTGGAGGCACACTTTTATAAAAGTGCAAAGGTTTATTGATCCACAGCAAGAAAAATGGGGGGAACACACATGACCTTATTTCATAATAAGTTCAGGAAGGCATATCCATTATTATTTTGCAGTTTTGTAGACATGTAACAAGCAATTATATTAAGAAACAAATACTAACACACACACACACACACACACACACACACACACACACTCACGTGTATCTGTGTGCGTGTGTGTGTGTGTGTGTGTGTGTGTGTGTGTGTGTGTGTGTGTGTGTGTGTGTGTGTGTGTGTGTGTGTGTGTGTGTGTGAGTGTGTGTGTTTGCATGTGTGTGCGTGTGTGTGTGTGTGTGTGTGTGTGTGTGCAAATGTGAATGTATAAGGTATATTATACAAAACTCTTACCATCCGAATTCATTTGCTTTAAATGCTCTAAAAAATTACACATATCCAATTACTGCACATGTATACCTGAAAAACTTGTTAGTGCTAAGCAACAAATTGCACCAAAAAGCATGCTATTGAATTTTGAACCCATGGAATATGACAACGCTGAACATTTAAGCACTGGAAGTACCGAATCTGCTTTCTATCACTGTGCTGATATCAAATTTGCCAAATGTAATATTGGTATAGAAATAAATTAAAGACAGAGGTTGATTAATTTAGGAAGCATGATTACATTACTAAAATGAAAAATATGTTTACAAGCATGATAAAACAAGTAAGCAATGAATTAAAGTGATATGAATATATGGAGACATGAAGGAATATATGCTATAGCTGAAGTAGAAATGTAAACTCTGTTAGATAAAAGATATCCTTAAAAGCTATTTAACTAATACCTGGTTATGCTCTTGTTTAAACTCAGATTAAGCACACCTATCCATTCTATGAACTGTAGACATTCCATTTGCCATATTGTAATCAACTGATGTAAATCTGGGACTACTACTCTTTATGTTATAACCTGAATACCTTACAGTCACACTATCAAGTGGAAATGTACTATGCTTTTGTTCAAATCTGATGATATAAGTGAAATGTGTTATTATGTAACATCTGTAAAAGACGCTCCTTCTCTATAACTGTATATATATATATATATATATATATATATATATATATATATATATATATATGTCTGTGTGTGTGTGTATGTGTGTGTGTGTGTGTGTGTGTGTGTGTGTGTGTGTGTGTGTGTGTGTGTGTGTGTGTGTGTGTGTGTGTGTGTGTGTGTGTGTGTGTGTGGATTATTAAAATGTTTATCTAAATTGGAGCTTTTATCCCCAGGCCTCCGCTGAAAAAGGACAGCATGTCCAGTCTGACTTTCTCGGCAAACAAATCTAAAATAAAGAAAATAAATAAATAAATGAAAAGCACTGCTCCCTGTAGTTGTAGTACCTAATTTATCACATGATGTAATAACAGACCACAATTTTCCCAAATTTTAAGAGCTAACAAATTATAAGTAAAAGGTTCAACAGTATGCTCTGCCAGAAATTCATAGCCGCAGTAATAAAAATGGTATGGACCTGGAAGATACCAAAGGAGTTAAAATGTGTTACTGGGATGAAGGATTTTGTACATCTAATACTGAGTCTTGTCCGAAGACTCTTCCTGTTAAAATAATGAAGCATGTCATTATGTATAATGACGTACAGGGGAAAGTCTTGCTAAAAGTCTCGGTTGTTAAATTAATAAGACAATTAATAAGTCAGCATAGGAGTTACAGACAAGGAAAGTTTTTCCAAAAGACTGCTGCTGTTAAAGTGACAAGAAAAGTTAGTGTAACAACTCCAGTGATTAAAATAATAAGAGGTGCAGTAGGGAAACTAACAGTTAAGGATCTATAGTTAAGAAGACACTAAGAGATATGAGTATAGTTTCCAGGAAAGAAACAGATAAATCAGTAAAATGTCCTAAGCTTCTTCTTGCGACAGGAAAACAGTAAGCCTATAACTAAAGGAACATGCAATATAAAGGTAAAGAAAATAAGAAGAATGCAGAAGGAGAGAAGGAAACTGTCAGTATCCTCAGTAAAAGAAAACATTTTCTCGAGATATCTTTTATAGTGGATGAAACAGAAGAAGGTAGAAAGCCTTTGCCTGTATTTCTAGCTGAATAGGCTGCATCCTCTACTTCAAATCAGAATGGCAGCAAAAATAGTTTTGAGCAGGCTGAGTTACAGATAACCCATGTAAACTTTATAAAGGTTCAGAAAAAATACGATGAACTGAGTACATCTAGAAAGAACATACACAAAGCAGACAGGGAAACTAAAAGAGCAGAACATCCCAACTATCTGCACCTACACTGAATTAACAAATGACTTGCTCTACAGGCTAACAAAAGACAGAGAAAAGATGCTAAGCCAGTTGCTTTGTCCATGATTTTTTAGGACAACTGAAATGAAGCATGCACATAACCACATTGAGATGGTTATTCTGAGATGAATATGGCAAAAGCGTTCCTTTTAACTAGATTTTGACACAATGAAGTATATAAGGAATTTTTGAGCAGCCTGCTCGAACAGTCAAAGGATAGCAACCAAGCGAGGATTTAAGCACCCATTGATACCCTTATCCATCATTGCAGATGTCCCTTTTGAGCACATAGCAAAGGATTTTTTGAGTGTACTTGCATAATCAGTTAGGGACCATCAATGCTGCCGCTGTTAATTTTTAGTCATTTTGCTTAACTCATTATGTTCTCAATGACTTTAGCTTGCTAGGTGTGTCTGTCAACAATTACTTTTCTAAATTTTTGTAAATTCAAACTTACTACTTTATTAATTTTGTATAACAATCTTAGCCACTGCTGCTCCTGCTAGGAGTATTAGTAATAACAGTTTTTATTGGAAATTTTCTTACAATCTCACAAAACTGATGTTGTTACTGTCTGTGAAACATGGTTAAAGAACAATGACTGGAAACCAGTTGTCATGGTATAAATGCTTTTACTGTAACCAACATGCTAACAAAAATCAGGTGGTGGTGTTAAGGGATTAAAGATGGTTATGAAACCTGTGATCATCACATGCTTGATGATCAAGTGCTGATAACCTAGAGTAATTCATACATTTCTTGTCTGAAACACAGAAAGAAAAATAATAGCAACTAGAGACTTAAAGTTACAGGCTTTTAAGCCATTAGCCTAGTAATCTCATATGAACCTATGAAACAGATTGAAAAAATATTGATTCTACAACATCAGTATGGAAGTTATTTACAACATATGTTCAAGATCAATTTTTGCAGACTGTAAACAAACCTACCAGGAAAAATAACATACCAGGCATTGTCGGGGTTCCTAAAGGGATGATTGTTACTCCATTTCAATGTTTGCCACCTTTGATGTGCAGTGATAATGGGGGTATAAATGTAATCTAGTACTAGATAATTGTGCTAAACTAGAATATAAACCAGTGCATGGAAGATTAATGACATAATATGGGATCAAAACTCTCACTATGTAAAACCACAGGGTTCTCCCGTGGGCCCATACTTAACATCAATTGTATCTCTTAATTCTATCATTTTTCATATAAAATGTTTCATAGTCTTTGTGCAGATGTCTTGAAAATGACTAAACCAATTACATCTGTTACAGACAGGGCTTGTCTACAAAAAGAACTTTACTTATTTGACCATTTTGGCACAGAAGATTTTTATGTTGGATAATACATCAAAAATTTAGCATATGACATTCTGGAGACATTGATTGAAAGGTGAATATTTAATACATTACATAGTGATTGAAACTGTGGATTTGTTTAAAAATCTGAGTACCTGGGTAGATCTGCATTTGAGTTTTTGGATCATATCAGTGAATTGTTTAGTAACAGTTATACAATTATAGACTATATAAAAAGGTTCATAAACTGCAGACACAGACTAGAGTATAGAATAAAATCATCGTCATTGTATGAAAACTAGTATGAATAAATTAGAAAGAAACCAGCATAAGTATGCCAATGTCATACATGGCTGTGAACGTTTAAATTATTATGAAATATTACAATATCTGAACGTGTATAGTGTCTCATACAGCTATTTAAGATGCAAGACGATGCCTTATTCAAGTATATAGGGCATTTAGAGACAACTACCTCTGGGAATGTTCAGAGTTATCAAAGAGAAGTACGGATTCATCAGACAACCTGTGTAGGAAAATATATAGGAATGAGAGATATACTGACTGGTTGTCTGTTAGAGCAGCTGATGCATGGAATGGTCTACCAAATTATATCAAGACAAGCATTAGTTTAGATTTGCTATGTACAACTTGGACACTTTTTATGATATGACTGTTTTAGTATACTGGTAGACTCGAAGGCATTATCGTCCAGATCTGAAATATTTGCATACACATATGTATATTTTGCCTTTGATAGATATCAGTATCAAAATTTCCCCTAGTAAATCATGTCTTTGGATTATGTGGCCAATGATCAGGCTTTCCAGTTTCTTCTTCCTGTGAAAGGTATGGATTATTCCTTAATGACTGAGAGATAAGATCTTACAGACCAAGGGATTCTAAAATGTTTCTCTGATTCTCCAACAGTCCTACGTTATAATCTAGCTGTCACAGTTATATGTCATAAAAAGAGCTGTGTTTGATTATACAGATCTTTGTTGACAATATGGTGTCTTTGACCATTAAAATGTTTCCAGACCTGCCACAACTTTCTTTCTAAGAAATGCCTGTTAATTCCATGGCTGCAGTCACCATTAACAGACATATTTGAACACAAGCAAAAAAAAAACAGTCATACTGTATATATTTTCCCCATAAGAAGGATGTAAGATCAAAAGAGCAAATGTCAAAAGACTGAAACAGGAGCATCAAAAACCTGGAAGGTCAAACAGCAAAGAAATTAATTGTGTGGGACTGTGGTGCAGTGCAGACTGGAGTTTTGTTCCTTTCCTCGCTATAGTGTGATCTCAGAATATGTATAGGTTCATAGGTTCATAGTTAGGTACTAGGCTATTGGCCCTAGGGCCTATGTAAGCCTAGCCAACAAGGTTATCTGGCTTTCACCACCCTGGATGCTATTTACCTGCACCCCTGTCTAGCAGGGCCATCAATGTGATGCTCGGAGTGAATTTCCTATTTTCCATCCACTCATCAAAATTTTTCTTGAAGAGTGCTAGTGATGAACTCTGCTTGACATAGATAGGTAGTTTGTTCTAGAGTATGGGAAGTCTCTGGGACAGGAATCTATCCCTCCAGCATGTTCTGTTAATTGTGGTGATGTGGTTTAGGTCCTAAAGCATGAGGGAATGGGATTTCTTATGGTGTAGCATGTCCAGCAACTCAGGGTTTGACATAGGTTTGTATGTTAGGCAGACTTCACCTCGGAGTAGGTGATATGCTATGGAGTAAAGCCAGAGATTTTTGAGGCGGTCAAGTAGGGTAACTGTTTGAGTCCCATAATTCTCTTTGTGAGATATTTTTGTGGCCTTTCTAGCTGCTGCAGATGACTTGTAAGGTATATTCCAAATGGGGCGTTATACTCTATAATGGGTCTGATGAGAGCTCAGTAGAGGGGGACAATGACTTCTTTTTCCTGGATGAGAACCCTTTCATGATGAGGTGTGCTATGTAGAAGGATTTTCTGACTAGTGTGGTGATGTGATTATCAAAGGAGAGGCTAATGTCCACTACAGTCCAGAGGTCTCTTATCACACGTTCAGTGTTAAGTGGGCTACCATCTATGTGGTAGTCCATGGGTACAGAATTTTTACCAAAGGGAATGACAATGCATTTTTTGGTGTTGAGCTTAAGGCCATGGCTCTGATACCAAGCATCAGTCTTGGTGAGGCCCTTTTGCAGGATGTCCACATCATTAGGGGACTCGACTATGGCACCCAATTTGCAGTCATCTGCGAACTTTGTCAGCCAGAGGCCCTCTGTGTTGGCCTGTACTTCAGAGAAATAGATCCCATTAGGGTTGGGAGGGTGGCCTAATGGTTAAGGTGTTTGCCTTACAAACACAATGTACAGGGTTTGAATCTCACAGGAGATAACTGGCTAGGCTTAAATGGCTTGCAAGGGCAGTTAGCCTAGTACTAATCTATGAACCTATGAACCAAACAAGAGGGGACCCAAGACTGAACCCTGTGGTGCTCCACTTGTCACAGGATTGGAGTTGGATTTGGAGTCCACAATTTTTACAGTGTGGGTTCTATCTGTGAGCCAGTTGGTGACCCATCTTGTGATGCATGGATTTATACCAAGCTTGGTGAGTTTATTTATGATACCAGAATGGGGGATGGTGTCAAAAGACTTGGTGAGGTCGAGATAAGCTATGTGGACTGCCTTACCCTCATCCACGGCTTTGGTGACTGCTTCAAAAAAGTTGACCAGGTTTAGGATACATGATCTGCCCTTCACAAATCCAAACTGGGTGGGGTCTAGAGTTTGGAGGTTACCAATATCCTTGTTTATGAGTTCCATGATAATACACTCCATGTCCTTGCAGACCTGGTTCATCAGGCTAATAGAGCAATAGTTCCCGGGGTCCATGGTGGCTCCCACTTTGTGGAGTGGTACGACTGTTGCTGTGCACCATTCAGTGGTTACAAAGCCTGTCGATAGGCTATGATTGAACATTGTGCTTAGGTGGGGGCTAGTTCATTCTGAAGCTCATGTAGAATGCAGCCAGGGATATTGTCTGGTCCCATGGATGCTGTGTTCTTGGCTTTCGATAGTGCAGCTTCCACCTGTTCAGTTGTAATTGCAGGGACACCGCATTCTTCCGGTATGGATATGGGCCCTTTAGGAGGTTGGGGGGGGGGTTAAGTTGGCACTGAACCTATCAGCCAGGATGTTGGCGATATCAGTTGGTTCCATGGATTTTGTGCCATTGTGCTGTAGCTCAGAGAAAATCTGGGTGTTGCCATTGAGATTCTTGACATAGCTGTAAAATGCTTTGTGGTTGTCCTTAGAGTCAGTGGCAATTTTATTTTCATAGTTCACTTTGGAGGATTTTATAAGAGATCTCAGCATCTTGCTGAGGCTGACTAGGGAGCACCTGCACTTGTGGGATTTTATTCTCTTTTGCAGTGGTTTCTTCCTTCTGTTGTAGAGTTTGTTAATAACAGAGGACCACCAGATTGGTTTCCTTTTTTTAGAGGACTGCATCTTGGTTCTATTAGGGATGGCATGATCCATGCACCCATGTAGGTGCTTATAGAGTGTGTTTGTATAAGATTCGGCACTGGTAACTGTATTGTCCATCTGCCACTTGTGTCTTAAGTAGCATGAAGTTGACTTTGGAGAAGTTTTTTACAGTGGTTTCCTTAGTGGGGGGTGGGGGCGGGATGTGGATATCTAGGGTGATTAGTTTTTGGTCAGATCTGACCAATGTGGAGCTGACTTCAAGTGTGGAGCACCTGTCACTCATGTTGGTAAGTACTAGGTCTAGGATATTTTTACCCCAGGTAAGGCTGTGGACAAGGTGATCCAGGGCATTGGAGTTTATGAATTCTAGGAAGTGTTGGGGAAAGGAGTTAGTACAAGAGTACTTTTCCCAGTTAATGGTGGGGTAGTTGAAATCTCCCAATATTACAGTGTTTGATTGGACCCTGATATTCTCTATTATGTCAAGAAAGGAGGAGTGGGAATCCTGGGGCATGGTGGAGGGGGGATCTGTAGCAAGCTACAATATGGATTGTAGTGTTGCACAGAGTTAGTTACACTTGTATAATTTCAGATGAATTATGTTGGGCAACTAGCCTGGAGGTGTGGTTGCCCTTAATGAATATGGACACACTCCCACCCTTGGTGTTCTGGTCCTGGTTTGATGGCCGAAAGGTATGGTATAAGTTATATCCTGGTAATGCAGGGGTGCTCTCTGCAGCCTTGAACCAGGTTTCAGTCACTGCACAGATATCGATATTCTCCATTTTAAGGAGTGCCTCGAGTTTGTTCATTTTGAGGTTAAGACTTCTAGCATTGAGTAGCATTACCCTCAGTTTTTGTTTGCCTGTATCAATTACAGTGGTGGTTTTGTTTTTTGAGCTTTGCCTAAAAAAGGCACTATAGGGGAGGCAAGAGCCTTAGCCAGTATCCAGAATCCCATGGGCGACAGGAGCAGGCCATCTCTGGCAAAGCATTGTAGCCTGTCAACCATGTTATCCCAGGCAGACAAATACTGGATCTCCTTTGAATGACACCAGTAGTTTAGCCAATTGTTGAAGTCAATAATTTTGTCCTTGTACTGTGATATCATTTTGGGTGATGGCAGGATGCAACTAAGGGCTAGGGTCATACCTGCCTGGATTACAAGATCAGAGAGCTCCTTCATGTCTCTATTCATGTAATCCAAGAAGGTACATCTCAGGTCATTCACACCAACATGGATGATGGCTGAGTCATATTTGTACTTGTTGTGTAGTGACCTGAGTGTGTGGGTTATGTGGCAGATCCTGGCACCCAACAGGCAGCTAACTGTAAACTTCTCCTTGTCTATTCAGGTGAGTGGAACATCAGTGTGACAGGCTATAGAGTCATCTATGACCAATGTGTTTGGTACATAGTTTTGCCTTATGGGCAGTGGTTGAGTGGCACACTGAGTCTGTGTGCTATGTGTCTTTTGGGTTGTGGTGAGGGCTGGAGGTTGCTCGGTTTCTGCTTTGGAGGTCTCTGTTGTCTGGGCAGATTCTTATTGAGAGCCTCTGAGAATGATTTTGTGTATCTATGTGTGGGTCTTGGTGGTGTAGGTGTACTGGGACTATATAATTGGCCGGTTTATTGGGGGGGGGTGCATGGGAGCTTGCCTCCCTGCAAAAATGCAGATATTGTTTTGTTTTTTTGTTCTTTGTTTTTTGACTTTCTGTGTTTTCGATGTTCCCAGTTTGGTCTTCTGATATTTGGTCTTGTGAGTTTTCATCCTTCTGACAGGGACCTATTTAAAAAAAAAAAAAAAAAAATATGAGGACTTGAACCTCAGCACAGAAATAAATAGAACTTGCTGGAGGGACAGGTTCATAACCCAGAGGCTCCCTTCGCTCTGGAATGGAATTCCAGTTCATGTGAGGCAGAGCACCTCACTAAATCTCTTCAAGAAGAATCTCGATAAGTGGATGGGGGATCGTAGGTTTGTCCCAGGGATTACTCCCGTGTCACTATTAGACAGAGGCACAGTAAACTAAACCTTAAAAAGGGCACAGTATACTCAAATCAAGGGGTGGCGTAAGCCATACAGAATCGGGCTAGGCTTATAATTACCCCAGGGCAGATAGCCTAGTATGAACCTATGAACCTATGAACCTATATATATATATATATATATATATATATATAGGCATATATATATAGATATAGATATAGATAGTATTTATTAAGGGGAAGCGTATTTCAAAATCTTGAATGATTTGTAAAATGTACATACCACATTTTTTATACAATTTATATTAATTTTAGTATGGGGGATTCAATAATGCATACATGGCCATTTTTCACAGTGTGCACATCCCGGCATGATGGGCACATGGCTGCACATATTTTTAGATTCAGTAAACTCAATGTAGTGACATGGCCTCACATGCAAACAAGGTAAATACCATGGCATGCTAATTACAACATAAGTAGCTGAATTGTATGGTAATCAAGAAAACCAATATGGTGGATCAGTTCAACAAGCTCTAAAGCAACCATGTAGACTCCATGCTGGTGTTCACAGTGTATTCAAAAACTTTTCAAATACAGCCATGGAAAGGAGTCTACATGAACAGATGAGCAAATAAAAGTCATTAGATTTGTACAGAACTGACCTTAATATGTAAGAGCAGAGACATAATTTCAGTTCTATACAGGGTGAATGCAACAAAAGGAGAATAACAATAGCAAAATATCCTTTTAAATGCCACAACATAAATGTAGCTTCACTCCCCCACTGCCGAATGAAGAATACACTTGTAATTAATGCAGACAGATAAAAGTGTAAACCCCAAGAAACAGACTATTCATAGTGGCATGTAAGCATATGCAGTATGCAGCCGATGAAATACAGGCATATTTTCTGAAAAACAATACTCCTCTGTGCAGATATGCAGCACAGTAATACCATCCTTTGTGTGTTCAACATTCAGATCCCCTTCAGTTTTCCTGGCTACATGGTTGCCAACAGTATAGATTCAGGGCTGTCAGCATGGTGAAGATGAAAATAAGGTCTGAACTCATTAGAATTGCTGAATCCCAATAAACTGGAACCATGTAGAGATGCCTCAGTGTTTTTTTTTCCAAGGGATGGCAGGATGGCAGGATGGCAACAGTGGATGATGACATCGGGGGGGGGGAGGGTTGTGTGTTGGGTTATACTTATAGAGGTTTACATGTAGGTCTGTGAAGGATGAAAATGAAAATAAGCAGTGTTCAATTCACAAGTTCTATTTCATTAAGAAGTAACCTCCTCTTCATTTGTTGGCAAAATGTGTTGTCTCTGTCCGCTTTAAGTACTTTTCTATTATTTTGGTCATTGTTTGTGCAATATGGCACTTAGCGCAATCATGGCAAATGGAGTAATGAATGGCAGGCTTCCCTGTACTTGTCATGTAGCTATTCCTGTGGCAGCACATGTATGTGTAGGGTTGGAGTATATATGGTCCTGGGTCCTAGTACAGGGTGTGCAACCTTTCCTTCACTTTGTGTGCTCCATGTTTGACAATATCAAGGAAATGGAAGAAAGTAATGCCAATTTTGCCTGTGCTTATCTTATTTATGCAGAGGTACATAAAAGTGAGCAGGGGTGCACTAATGAGCAAGCAGCAGGTGTGTTTAATAGATGCAAAGTACAGCATAAGTGGGTGAAATGCATGTTAATGATCCAATCCAACATGGTGGAGCTATTCAACAAGCTATAAAGCATCCATGTAGAGTCCATACTGTTTTTTCCTACATACTATTGGAGTAGAGACATGACAAATCTATAGAGAAACAATTGTAGGGGCTGCTGCTGCTGTGCTCTATCTGTATGTGCTACAGGCTGAAGCCAGTGGTGCTGCTGCTGGTGCCAATAGGCCTAGGCTGAGATGGAGAAGGGTTTTCAGGCCCTAGGGTAACTTTTCATATGCTACATGACCTGGAGATTGTAGAGTACTACAGGGTGGACAGGGACATACTACAAGAACTTTGTTACCTCTGCTCCCCTCAACTCAGAGCCAGAGCCAACTGATGGGTACCCATTCCAGTAGAAACTAAGGTATATGTAGCCCTTAGAATCTTAGCAACAGGTACTTTTTAAAGACTAACTGAGGACATGCTGAGTGCATCACAGGCATCAGAATCCAGGATATTCCACCAATTCCTGGATAATATGCTCATATATGTCAGTGAGCACGTATGTTTTCCCAGTAGTTGTATGCCTATTCTTTTTTTCTTTTCTTGTTTTTAATTCCACTTTTTGGGTGATGCGGTGTGCAGCACAAAGTAGAACTGAAGAACAAACAAATTTCAGGTTTGGCTGTGCTTCTCTGGTTTGCACAAAGCACAGCATTCCAGAAACAGAAAAAAACAGACCACCTCAGAAGCCGACAGCCAAAAATAGAAACCAGATACATTCAATTAATGCTCTTGGCTATTGTGAAAACCCAGCCTGTAGTACAGATGGTACTGGATTCTAGTACATACAGAGTGTGCAACCTATGTTTTACTTCTGTGATGTTGTAGTTTACAGCAATGAAGTGCAACATAGACAACTGTTTCCTCAACCTTCGTGTAGCAACAGGTGTAAGAGTAGGCCTGTCATACACATGGTCTTGGGTTCGAATACAGTATATTCCATATATTCTTCCTTTTATTGATTTAGTAATCTATGTATTATCACATTTATGATCAAATGTATGACTGTGGGTATACTGTGTGTCCTGTAAATGAATTCCTGCTATCTGGACCAGCCTTGACTTTTGTCAAAAGCAAATACACAACTGTCTGTACATGCAATAACCCTAAAATTGCATTGTTTGCCACTGTTATGCTCTGCTTACCATCATGCAAACACAGTGCTGAGAACAAGAAGGTAAATGTCAGATACTCAGTACTAACTATCAAAGGTTAGCAATGTGTCTCACATTTCCACACTGCCTACCAATGCACAAATAGGTATAGCTCGCATGCATCTACACTTTGTTTACCATCGCACAAATCCACTTCTCACTGCATTATGTAACTATATATATGATTCTTTATTATTGGTGTTTATTGTTCATTTCCTTTGTATGACATAAAACTACATGTGGAAACATTGCAAACTAAGGGCCTAATCTAACTATATGTCATATATTTACACTACATCCATGTGTTGCATCCCCCAGCAAGCACTACAACCCTGGAGTCGCAATACTTTTTCCATACATATATAAACCACACTAAAGTGTAATATATAATGTTGTCGGCTCCCTCATTGACAGGGACAGTTGGTGGTGCTCACAAACTCACTTTGCTAAACTCAGATATCCAACTATGTTCAATAAGGGTACTTGTGTTGTTACACAGCTAGGCCTATAAACAGCCTAGAGTTATTAGGCTAGTAGTCTCACATGACACTATGAAACTATGTACCTATGCATGCTTCCCAAGCCATTGTTCCCCCACATGCCCTACTGATGTCATCTACTATAAGTGCACCTCCACTCTTGTATAAATCAGCCTTGTGCAGTGGCACTTGGATTAAGTACTGTATTCTGTAGACTGTGCATTTAGGTAGAGGTTCTGTTCTCACTGTAGTTGATTGTGCATGTCTAGTCAACAGAGTAGAAGTAGCGTCCTACAGTTGCTTTCACAATGGCAGGGATTGACAGTATTATGATACTTGCACAAGATTACACATTCATTTCATGTAGCCCTCCCAAACTGTTGTGTCCCACATGGCCTGCTGATGTTATCTATTATAAGTTCACCTGAACTACTGTATAAATCAAACTTGTGCCATTGTGCTTATGTTAAGTACTGTGTTCTGTAGTCTGTGCACTTATGTATTGGTTCTGTTCTCACTACATTTGACTGTGTGTGTCTAGTCAGCACAGTAGACATGGTACCCTACTGTTACTTCTCCAATGGCAGGGATTGCCAGCATTTTGATACTTGCAAAAGCCTACATAAAAATTTCATGCAGCCCTCCTAACCTGTTGTCCCCACATAGACTGCTGATGTCATCTAGTATAAGTTCACCTGCACTCCTATATAAATCAGACTTGTGCCATGGCGCTTGTGTTAAGTACTGTGTTCTGTAGTCTGTGCAGTTAGATAGGTAGGGGTTCTGTTCTCACTGAAGTCAATTGTGTGTGTGTGTCTAGTCAGCAAAAATAGACATAGTATCTTACTTCTCCAAATGCATGGACTGCCAGTATTTTGACACTTGCAAAAATCTACACATCCATTTCATGCAGATCTCTTAACCTGTTGTCTCCCACATGGCCTGCTGGTGTCATCTACTATAAGTTCACCTGCACTCCTATATAAATCAAACTTGTGCCATGGTGCTTATGTTAAGTACAGTGTTCTGTAGTCTGGGCACTTAGGTATTGGTTCTGTTCTCACTGTGTATTTAGACAGCAGACTAGATGTGGTATCCTACAGTTATTTCTCCCATGAGATAGATTGCCAGTATTTTGATACTTGTACAAGCCTATGCATCCATTTTCTTTCTAGATCTAACCTGACACACCCAGTGGAAGTAAGGCAGTCTGCAGTGCAATTGTGATTTCCTCCTCCCAAACAGTAATCACTCACAGCTGGAATCTATTAATAATCTACACTATATATAAAGGCAACCCTATAGGTAGGAAATTTGATGTTTAGGAGAGTTCTATATGTTTGGAACAGTGAGAGAAAGCATTTTCTTCGGGATATCTGTACAGAAGCGTGCTGAATCTCAGAAGTATGGTTCAATGTTGTTATCTACATACTGCATATGCTGGAATGTATTTAACAATAATGTGAAGCACAGACTTTTACACTGTTATCTGTATGCATTACTTACAATTGTGCTGATGGCATGGCCATGTTTGTCAAGCCATTTCAGAGGTAGAGATGATTGGCAATTCATAAAAATGCATGGAAAGGAATGCTGTGTATGAAATATTTACAAATGTTTCAGGGACGTGTCCCTTGACAGCACTTTTAGCATTTTAAAGATGTTTTATTGGCCAAATCTCTCATTTGGCTGTTTTTTGTGGGGGGGAGGCTAAGGTGATTCAGATCTTAGGATTGTATGACAGCACAACATTTTATTTTCCTTTTCCTTAGTTTTCTTCATTTAAATTTCTTTTTTTTTTTTTTTGCAACTGTTTGAGTGATGCACTAAGTAGTGCATACACTGGAACTGGAGAACTCAGACCACCCAGGAAGCAGACATCCAAAAAATATAAAATATACTGTATACTATATTCCTGTCAATGTATTCCTAATATGTGAACTAGCATGGCCTTCACTCTTGCCTAAAACACATACTCAAAATCCATCCAAAGCCCTGAAATTACACTGTTTGCACATGCTGTGCTCTGGTTACCATTATGTACTGCCAAGCACCATGTTTGTATGATGGTAAGCATCATGCAATATTTTCAAACAGTGTATGCACTCCCAGTAAGCACGATATCTACAATTGGTGGGAAACCATCATTCTACATTGGTCTCACTCTGTGGTAGACATGACAGGCAATCAAGGAGAGAGAGTGAGATTCCATGCTCAAACATGGGGTGTCCAGGAATCCAAAGTGTTTGTTGGACTCCTAGTGAAGGAACATTGGCCCAGACTATTGTAAAGGGATTATTCTGGCTCAGAGTACAATCCAGAGCCATGGGGTAGTCTTAATTGGGCTGTGACTGGTGCTACTGGTATCCCCCGCACTGGTGAGCAATGTAGACACCACTAGAATGATCTCCAGAGGAGGAAGAGAGATACCCTTGAATGTTGGATTGAGGAATGTAGGACTGGGGACACCCCTCAAATGTGTATCAGTTACAGAGACTAATTTTAAGAGTTAAAAGCTGAATATAGTCAAGACTGGTATTCATAATGGTATTCTGTTCTGTTCTGTTTTTTCCACAGATGTCACAGAGGGAGAACTGAATGTAATAACCCATGCCACTAGATTGGCTCAGATGAGAGAAGCATGTGGTATGTATACATCAGAACAGTACTGTTACTGTAGCATGGTCATCTATTAGCAGTCTGTAGAATACAGAGTATAGTGCAGGGCTTTAAGGCAGTCTGTGTAGAGTTTATTGTTTTCACCTTGCATCCTTTTAAACTGTGGGAATCAGTTGTTGCTTGTGTCTGGACAGATACATGCCAAAGGGGGCATTACACTCAATGATTGGCCTAATGAGGACTGAGTAAAAAGAGATGATGACATCTCTAAATCTACTGGCAATCCCTTTGTTTATAAGTTGTGCAATATGCAGAGACTTTCTTATGAAGGTGGGCAGATCTTGGCCGAAAGCTATATCAGTGTTCACATACATTTTCAAATGTTGAACAAACTGGTTAACTCTTAGGGGTGTATTGCCAGTGTGGTAGTTCACTGCAGTAGATGACTTCCCAAAGGATACAATGATGCATTTTTGGCATTTAGCTTTAGTTCATGTCTTTGGCACCGGTTATTTTTTGGTGCAAACCTTCTGCAGGATGTCTATGTCATTTAGGGATTCACTAACTGTTCCTAACCTGCAGTCATTTACAGACAGTCAGCCAGAACCCTTTGGTATTGACTTTTATTTCAGAAAGATAAATGCCCAACAGGAGAGGCTCTAGCACTGAACTCTGGGGATTCCATTGGTGATTGATGTCTTTGTAGAGGTGGCTTCTCTTAATTTGATCTCATGGGTTCTATCTGTGAACCAGTTGGTAATCCAACAAGTGATGTAAGGGTTTATTCAAAGTTTATTTGGCTTTTCTAATCTACCCAAGTCAGGGACTGAGACAAAGCCTTGGCCAGTTTGCGGCATGTGATGTATACTGTTTTACTCTCATTCATTGCTTTGCTGATCTTTTCTAAGAAGTCTACCAGATTAAGCATGGTACCCCCTTGACAACTCCAGACTGAAACAGGTGCAGTGTTTGGAGGTTCCCTTTATCCTTGTTGATTAGATCCATGATAGGTCTTACCATGACTTTGCATATGAGGCTGGTTAGATTTATGGGTTTGTAATTGTGCAGGTCTGTGGAAGGTCCTCCCTTTGTAGGGGAATGACTATATATGTGCTCATTTTGCTTGGTACAAAACCAATATGGAGGTTGAGGTTGAACAGTGTTATTAGTGGGTGGATAAACGGTGCTTTATGATATTTAAGATGCATCCAGATATATTGTCAGGACCCACTAGTGTAGCATTTTTGTCTTTTGATAACACTTCCATGACTTGGTTTTGAGTGATAGCTGGTGGTGAGTTGATTTCAGGAATATATTGTTGGATAGAGAGAGGGGTAAAGTTTGAGTTATATCTTCAGCCTCAATGTAGGTAATATCATTTACAACTAACTCAGCACATTGCTGAATTATGGTTCTGAGACGATGAGGATACCTAAACGAGACCTTGTGGTTGCCTTTCGCTTGGGTGTCTATTTTAGCCCCAGAATTGTCTTTGGTGAATTTTATAACTCTCCTGAGTTGTTTGTTCTTTTTATTGATGAGGGCTCTACCATTCTGGGAATTCTTCTTCTTACTTTTTGTCAAACGTATTGTCCTTTTGTTGTAAAGTTTATTGATATTATGATTATACCAAGGAGGTTTGTTTCTGATGTTGGCCCTGTGCTTGTTCCTATGGGGTACAGCTGCATCTGTTCAGCTGTTTGCATGTTGGTATAGTGTGATGATATACACTTCCACATATTCAATGGAGTTAACTTGGTTTGGTGGAGATTTATAGCTTGCAAATGTATCACTTAGAAGTAGATAGTTTGTCCTAAATAAATTTCTAAAGGTACCTTTTTGGAGGAAATGATCCCATTTTTCTGTTTTATTTCAAGGGAGACTGCTTTATGGTCAGACCAAACAAGTGATCAAGATACTCAAGGAATGGTGCAAGATGCTCAATATTAGGAAGGACAAGATCCAAGATGTTATTCCTCCTGGTGGCTACTCTGACTTATTGTTCAAGGTCATTTGTATTAACAAAGTCCTGGTGCACTTGTGCTGGTGTAGGTTATCCAGTCAATGACTGGACTGTTTAGATCACCTAGGAAAATGGTATTGATTTTAATGCTGAGTGATTCCAGTTCCTGAAGACAGATATTGTTCTATAGCTAGCTAATATATGGTATGGGACCTTTCATCATATTGCTTTTACCAGCCTTGATGTGCATCTTTTCTGGATAAAAATTAAGATACCAATAACTTTTCTTACCTCCTGGTCAGAACGTGTGTAAGGCATTAAGTCCTGCACAGCAAGAGTGCTCTATGCCATTTTAAACAGTGTTTCAGCCAGCACACAGATGTCTTCATCCTCCAAGGTAAGGAGGGATTGTAAGGAGATGAGTTTCTTTTTTAGGCTCCTAGCATTCATATGTCATACCTTCATATTTTCCTTTGCTTGCTTCAATATGTTAGATTTATAAGGCTGGCATTACCTAAAGAACTCTGGGGACTTTATCCATCTATGCCATGGCACTGGCCTTATTTTCAATACAGTTTTTATTTAATTAGTATTATGTTGATGTTTCTAGATCCCAAAATGCACACTGTTACTCTTCCATTACATTATAGCAAGCATGACAATTGATGTTACTACACATCTGCTCCAGTTTGTTAACCACATTGAGTAGGATATATTTGTAAAGTATTATATAGACCATTATGGCTTTTATTTGTTCAGATAGATAATATTTCTCAATAATATAATGGTTCCCAGATAACTTTCCTTTTAGCACATTATATATAATACATAGATATAAATTAATTATTTGAATTAATGTGAAGTTTGACTACACAACTATCACAAATATTTATTAAGAAGCATAATACAGTGAAAGCTTGTTGTCATTCATAACTGGATACAAATCTTATATTAACTTACACTGCAATAGACTTTTTTATTTATTTATCTATTGGCATTTGTTTACCAGTAAAGTCCAATTCAGCAGTACCGTTTTTCAGCAGACACCTGGAGAGAAAATCTCCACTATCTAGACATCATGGACATCATTTGCACTGTTTCACTATTTACAGTAAGTTTCATTCAGGAGTAACAGGTCCATTATTCAGACATCCTTGACATCAGTTGCATCATTTACAAACAGTTTTGATCAAAAATGGATGTTACATGGAATGTATATGAATATATGTATTTTTTTAATCTAGGGGGTATATGAAGTGTAATTGTCAGTAAAATCTATTAATTTATATATTTGAATTTCTTTCAAGAAGAGAACACAGTTCCACATGAATCACTCTCAAGTTTTACCTAGGGGATACCGAACCCAGAAAAAAAATTATTTCGGCATCACAAAAATTTAAAATAATAGAATAGTATTCACATACATAATAAAACAGCAAAGAATAAATAAAGCAAGCAAAAATATGAATGTATAGTTGGAAGAAAGAGTAGAATAGAGAGGAGAGGAATGAAGGTCAGCAGGACTAAGAATATATGTGTGTGAATGAGAGGGAGGATAGAGGAATGGTGAGGATGCAGGGAGTTGAGTTGGCAAAGGTGGATGAGTTTAAGTATTTGGGATCAACAGTTCAGAGTAATGGTGAGTGTGGAAGAGAGGTGACGAAGAGAGTACAGGCAGAGTGAAATGGGTGGAGAAGAGTGTCAGGAGTAATTTGTGACAGACGGGTACCAGTAAGAGTGAAAGGGAAAATCTACAAGATGGTAGTGAGACCAGCTATATTGTATGGGTTGGAGACCGTGGCATTGACAAAAAGGCAGGAGGTAGAGCTGTAAATGGCAGAGTTAAAGATGTTAAGATTTGCACTGGGTGTGACAAGGATGGACAGGATTAGGAATCAGTATATTAGAGGGTCAGCTCAGGTTGGACGGTTTGGAGACAAAGTCAGAGAGGCGAGATTGCGTTGGTTTGGACATTTGCTGAGGAGGGATGCTGGGTATATTAGGAAAAGGATGCTAAAGATGGAGCTGCCAGGTAAGAGGAAAAGAGGAAGGCCTAAGATAAGGTTTATGGATGTGGTGAGAGAGGACATGCAGGTGGTTGATGTGACAGAGCAAGACGCAGAGGACAGGAAGAAATGGAAACAGATGATCCACTGTGGCAACCCCTAACAAAAACAGCCAAAAGAGAAGAAGAAGTTGGGAGAAAGAGTAAAGCTAATGATCCAAATTCCAAAAGATCAGTGCATCTTTGCAAAATCCGCTGAGCATAGCACAGGGAAATGACTGATTAATACAATATATAAATGAAAAACAGTGCAGAATCAGCATTTAGGTGAGAACAAATTGGTAAGCATCAATGTAAGGCACAAAGGTGTTTCTAGATGCATATCACTTATGAAGACTAAAACAGAAAGATGCGGTATGCCAAATGAAGCACTACAAAGGAAATAGCAGTGCACTTTGGAAAAGGCATATTGATTGTAAAATGACACACACAAATATTGCAGATGATAAATAAACTATGTTCATAATTAAGTATTAGGCTAGATGCCCTTGTGGGCCATATTAGTCTAGTCAATTTATTTTCCAAATGTGAGAATCCAACACAGTATTTTCTGTGACGTAAATAGCTTAACTATTATACCAACCCCCAACCTTTGTATGTCATACAGTGGTGGTGAACACATGAAATAAATTTCACATACATAGCTAGACAACTGAAAATTCCAAGCAGACACTCAATGTTTCTGCCAGAAGTGCATTCATGTGTGAATATATATTGATATACAATATTGGAATTTTGCATATTCCACTGGCTTTGGACATTAAAAAAGACAAAGATTCTAGGGTGATGTGGCCTGATATGCAACATCACCAGCATCATATTATTTTTTTATCCAAAAAATGAATGCATGGATTGGGATGTGTGGGGAACAATGCACACACCCAAAGGAAAAGAGGAGATAGCACAGTAGAAGTCTGGAAAGGGTGAAGTGGCTGACACACATGGATGAAGGGAAAGGAATGTCATAAAGAGAGTCAGAGGAGCATGTCTTTTTCTGTGGAAATAGACCCTTTGTTTGTAGGGGAATATAAAAGAATTGTGAGATGTTGTCAAGTGGTACATACGAGCTAGATTGGGAAGAAACATATCACATAAAAAACATAACAAAAAAAAAAACAGGGTGGTACAATACAAAGAGAGGGTGGCTTGTTCACAGACAATAAACATGCAGACAGGACAGGAAGGAGACCGGGAAGATAGCAAAACAAAGGAAGGGTGCAACCTACACATGGCCCACAATGACAACAAAGATAAAAGTAATGCACCAATGTGCACAACATCTTTGTGTGGTGCTGCCAACTGTGAGTGAGCACCTTACTGGGAGATTAGGAATGACTGATGGCATGGTATATGGAACAAGGGTGCCACACCACAAAAACAAATAAGAAAAATACAAACACATATAGGACCACAAGAAAATAGTCACTGACCCTAGAAAAAGAGGAAAACATTTATCCACTAAGCCACATTATAGCCCTAAACATTACTGACATACATATTACCATTCTGTCAAGTTAGCAACTTAAATATTCCTACAGAGAGTCATCATTAAGCAAACACATGATATGGCAAGAAAATTATATTGAAATGAGGGAACATCCATGTGCCATCTGTAGACATACTCATGCCTAGTGCATATATGATACACATACACATGCACCATTCCTGTTTTACTACAGCTATCTGTATAAGTATAACATGCACAATGGTTTCTATTACAGTTGTATGCCCTACGTGTTAATACATGCTTAGCATGGTAACTGTACATCAGTAATGTGATGTGACTTGTCTGAAACCACAAAGACAGACTATAGACATACAATACAAAGAATTAAACATGTGCCATGTTCATAACATACACATAGGTCATGTACCCTTGTGTCATTGTAATGCCAGTGCTGGGAAACAGTATCAGTTACCTATGGAAACCCAAGTACCACTGCAGGTTTGCTGTGCAACATTAACCAATGAGTACTGTCACACACAGTACATAAATGTGCACTTGACACGCTAACATGTACAGTATGTGGAACCGATGGTATGCATATTGGAGCATATCTCTCAACTGTAAAGATTTTCTCAGAATGTCCAAATTTTTGTCTCATAGTTTTGATCTTTTCCTCATAAAATTTGTGGTTTTCTGGCAAATCCATGAAGATAGAAGTCACTATATAATGACAAATATTTGAGTTTTAGACATCATATCCTTCAGAAAATGCATACTGATGCAAAACATATTCACCTGTACAAGTTCATAAGAGCAACATGTAAAATTTGTCACTGACATTGGGCCTTTGACTTCCCACTATTATTGGTTTGTTCAGATTCTTGTGTTTATAGAGTTTAAGAGGCATGATTTGGAATGTAGTTTTGTACAGAGCACCTAATGCACAATACACATTGTGGAACATGTGTACAGTGCATAATGTTCAAATGTAAAGTGGCACCTGCAATTGAGTATCACACATTCATATGGCAATATGTACAGTGCAACATAATATGAACAAAGTGCTGCCTTCAGGTAACTACACAATGGCATATATGCAGCAGTATATACTCAATTTGTGTGAAATTATCATTCTATTACATGAAAGGTACATTTGTGTACAAATAGTATACAAATTAAAGCACCTTACAATAGTAGGAAACATGCCATAAGCATCTGTGTGTGGGTGTGTGTGCGTATGTGTGCATATGTGTGTATATGTATACATGCCTTAAAATCAACATTGTTATATAGTCATATGTATGGTCATGCAAGCCATAAAAACAAATGCCATGGTTGCAAATATGTGACACAGAAATCCTGCACATGTATGGCAAGAAACATTGGAAGGTACAGGCAGTTAGAAAATGTCACATCATAATGATGACAAATTTACATCTAGAGAACTTGCTATGAATGTGTGAGACAAGTAAATGTGTCTTGTAGCAATCTGACACTATGTTCTGAAGGATATTGGGTCAACAGATGAAGCGGCCCTCAAAGAAAAGTTTCGGTGTAACTCATGCATAATGTAGACATTAAGATCTGTTGAATCCTCTGAGAGTACACAAACATAATGATGTATGCTACTCTGAAGACATATTATAGTACTACAAGCTAAGAGTGGATCACAGAGACACTTAGAAACACTCACACATTTGAAGATGGCATGGATTTTTAATGTGACATAGTGAAAAATGGTTCATTTCCATGAATTATGGATTTAGTAATTTGTGCAGAAACACAACACACTGGTGAGATGAAATACATAGGTGTCAGAGGCATGCATGCATATACACATGTGTAGTACAGGTGCATATACATGGTGTACATGTCATTTCCACACATACTACTAGAAGTACTACAGTAGTACCATTTGTCCCTAATGTGTATGATATCGAACCAAGACACTCACTGCAGACAAAGAGGAAAACTCCTAAGTTACCGTGCTATGTAGTGAGAGGAAAGGCAGACAAATGCTACATCCTAACAGCATTGCACTCCACAGGTAATCATACACTGTCAATATGATAGTAATGTCAACACAAGCAAATGGAGACATCATGATTATGCTGTCAGCTATGACCATACTGCTCCTCAACACAGTATACTTGTCTGCAATATGTAGTAACAAACGAGACCTCCCCAAATGAACATGTACCATCTGGCAGAAGGTGTATCCATGTGACACTGTGAAATATCCAGCACAGAACAAGAGTTTGCAATGCCACAGGCATTAAGAAGCATCTGGAATATCAGCAAATGGCAGCACATCAAAAGATAATATTGGAAAATAGGCTGTGGCACACAAACAAGGGAAAGTGCAGGGAAAGCACAATTGACACATTGAATAATGCGCACAAATATGAGCCTCAAGAAGATCAAGCCTAATCTAGGTGACTATCACATGCTGGCTAAAATTTACTGTCACCTTGATGAATGAGCCAATATTCACAGATGAGCTGTGTGGTGATCTCCCAGAAGGGGTTGTGCATGTCAAGTACCATGTCCCCAAAGAAGACACCCATCTTTGTCCTTATTGGTGTATGGGAAATATCAATGACAGCAGCACAGAGTTGGTCCCTCATGTCTGTTGGTGGTGGGTATGGCATCACTGTTCTACTGGCACAATAGCATGGGATGGTCTTCGCTTGTTGTCAGCTGGGGCAGAACCCTCAACATTGGAACTCAACTCCTCCAGCTATGGTCTGGCATATAGAAGTCCTACTTATTGGGCCAAGTAATTCAAATCACTGCATGGTTTTGGTTAAAAACATTTATAGGTGCATGTGCACCTCCTCAGTCTCATCACTGTGGATATTTCAGATATGCACTTGTATTATAAGTGTTTCTATCATAACACAGAACACAAGCAACACTGACAGAGAAAACATTGACCTGAAAAGGTCAGTCTGCAAAATGATGAAACTAACAAGAAATTAAAAAAAAAATGCTCCGTGCATAGAGACAAGCCCCGCCTTCATCCCCCTTTGCCTCCAACCTCCCTGCTAATTATATATACCAACTTTGAGATCACACTAGAGTTGGAAAATGGCAAAAAAAAACATTCCTTGCTCTACCATGATCTTGGGCAACTGTTAAGAAAGAAGTTTAATAAATTTGCTGATTTTTTTTTCATGTCGATGTTTTCTGTGTCAGCAATTAATTTTCATTTGGTGTTATGAATGGAAC